>NW_026076266.1:0-1283 GCF_014885135.2 Alexandromys fortis
GATTTTTCTAAACAGGGTTTCTCTGTAGCTTTTGGTTCCTGTCCTGGAACTAGCTCTTGTAGACCAGGCTGACCTCGAACTCACAGAGATCCGCCTGCCTCTGCCTCCCGAGTGCTGGGATTAAAGGCGTGCGCCACCACCGCCCGGCTCAATTAGCTCTTAAAGAGATTTCCCCAGCCGTGTTTCCAAGTGAAAACAATTTGACTGAAGAAACAGCACGTATACTAACAGCTAAGAAGCGTGAGCTGTCTTAAGGTGCTGAGTTTGTACTGAAACAAACATTTTAAAATAAAAGTACCTTCCCTAATCACTGAATTTGAAATAGTTCCTTCTCCTTCCATCTCCCTAGAGCCCTTTGTTTCAGCCAATCAGGTCACATTTCAGTACTTCCTCATGTGATATAAATAACATTTTATATGCCACAACATCTTCCCCTCTTGACCACAATAAAAATATGAAAGGGAAAAGGCAATTTTCCATTGTCACAGATTTTTTTATAGATTTTTATTGAGCTCTACATTTTCCTTTGCTCCCCTCCCTCGCTCTCCCCTCCCCACTTCAGCCCTCTCCCAAGGTTCCCATGCTCCCAATTTACTCAACTCAGGAGATTTTGTCTTCTTCTACTTCCCATGTAGATGAGATCTATTAAGTCTCTCTTAGTGACCTCATTGTTGTCTAAGTTCTCTGGGATTGTGGTTTGTAGGCTGCCACAGGTATTTAAAATGTGTCCAGGATAACACTTGCAAGGATACCTAGAAAAATTTAAATGAATATATGCATGGCAGCCTCTTCAGTTAGGCCTGGAAGTTCGTACTGAACAACAATACCAGGAAAAATGAGAGTTCCATCATAGGATATGCAGGTTCTAAGAAAATCTGATTTCCCTTCCATTGTGTTTAGATTTGTAATGAGACCCTTTGTGAGCACTGGGCTGAGATCCCAAAGTCCAATTGAAGAGTGGGAAAAATGAGAATATGAGCAAAGAGGTCAACACAATGATGGGGTCATCCTCTGAAGCAGTTGACCTGAGCTAATGGGAGCTCACTAACTCCAGCTGCACTGGGAAGGAACCAGCATAGGTCCAAACTAGGCCCTTTGAATGTGGGTGACAGTTGCATGGCTGGGGCAGACTGTGGGGCCACTGGCAGCAGCATCAGGATTTATCTGTGTGCACTGGCTTTTGGGGAACCCATTGTCTTTGGATGGATACTTTGCTCAGCCAAGATATAGTAGAGAAGTCCTTGGACCTTCCCCAAAGCAATGTGCCTTACCCTCTCTGAGGA
>NW_026076267.1:0-1197 GCF_014885135.2 Alexandromys fortis
TAACCCTAACCCTAATCCTAACCCTAAACCTAACTCTAACCCAAAACCTAACCCTAACACTAACCGTAATCCTAAACCTTACCCTAATCATAAACATAACCCTAACCTTAACCCTCACCCTCACCCTAACGCTAACCCTATCCCTAACCCTAAGCCTAACCCTAACGCTAACCCTATCCCTAAACCTAAGCCTAAGCCTAAGCCTAACCCTAACCCTAACCCTAACCCTAACCCTAACCCTAACACTAACCCTAACACTAACACTAACCGTAACCCTATCCCTAACCCTAACACTAACTCTAACCGTAACCCTAAACCTCACCCTAACCCTAAACCTAACCCTAACCCTAATCCTAAAACTTACCCTAATCCTAATCCTAAACCTTACCCTAATCCTAACCGTAACCCTAACCTTAACCCTCACCCTCACCCTCACCCTAATCCTATCCCTAACCCTACCCTAACCCTAACCCTAACCCTAACCGTAACCCTAACCGTAACCCTAACACTTTCCCTAACAATAACCCAAACCCTAACCCTAAAACTAAACCTAACCCTAACCCTAACCCTAACCCTAACTTGAACCCTAACCATAACCCTAACCATAAACCCTAACCCTAACCCTAACCCTATCACTTATCCTAACTCTAACCCTAACAGTAACCCTCACCCTCACCCTAACCCTAACAGTAAACCTAACAGTAACCCTAACCCTAACCCTAACACTAACCCTAACCCTAACCCTAACTTGAACCCTAACCCTAACCCTAACCCTAACCCTAACCCTAACTCTAACCCTAACTCTAACCCTAAACATAACCCTATCACTAAACCTAACACTAACGCTAACCCTAACCCTAACCTTCACCCTAAACTTCACCCTAACCCTAATCGTAACTGTTACCCTAACCCTAACCCTAACACTAAACCTAACCCTAACCCTAACCCTAACTCTAACCTTAACTATTACGCTAATCCTAACCCTAACCCTTACCGTAAACCTAACCCTAAACCCAACCCTAACCCTAACTCTAACCCTAACATTAACCCTAACCCTAACCCTACCAGTAACCGAAACCCTAACCATAACACTAACCCTATCACTTACCCTAACTCTAAACCTAACAGTAACCCTCACCCTCACCCTAACCCTAACCGTAATCCTAACAGTAACCCTAACCCTAACTCTAACCCAAA
>NW_026076268.1:0-1260 GCF_014885135.2 Alexandromys fortis
AAAAAAAAAAAAAAAAAAAAAAAAAGACCCACCAACACAGACACACCGACTTAAGACACACCCACCAACACAGACACACAAACTTAACTTAAGACACACCCACCAACACAGACACACTGACTTAAGCCCTGTCAGCTGTGCAGAGTGTGGTCATTTTGTCCATCAACAGGGAATTTTCAAATGCTTTATAAAGGTAAATTTTAAAAATTCTGTATTCAGATTTGAGTCCTCCACAAAAAAAATTAGATGAGAGATAAACATCTATACATACACACACATACATACATACATGCATACATACATACATACATACATGATGGATAGATAGATAGATAGATAGATAGATAGATAGATAGATAGATGTGCCAGATCTGTGTATAACTGCTTCACCTTCCGATAGATAGATGGGTGGATAGATAGATAAATAGATAGATAGATATAGATAGATAGATAGATACATACATACATACATACATACATACATACATACAAACATGCATACATGGATAGATGGATAGATGGATGGATGGACAGATCAGCAGTTCCCACTGCTCCCCACCCCAAGCCCAGGTGACCATTAGGCACACCTCTTCCTCTCGCACATCCCAGTCCACTTTTTAACCCAAGACCTGTAGTTAGCATTTCTATCCCTTCAGACTAGAGGAGTGAACGAGTGAACGGCTAAACTCCAGCAGGCTAAGCATCAACCAGATGATAGGTACAGAGTGCGATCAGATTCACAGAAAGCCTCCTCTGAGGAAGACTTGGGCTTAGCAGTAGAAAGGGGCTGGTGAGCTACGATTTCAGCATCCCAATGACTGTGATATTTTCACTTTGCTTATATGTCACTCTTTTCAATTCTTTTTTTTTTTTTTGCCTCTTCCTCTGCTCCTCCTCCTTCTTCTGATTATATTAATAGCAGTAGCAGTATTTGACAGGGTCTGACTATATAGCCTCCACTGGCCTCTCACTCCAGATTCTCTTGTCTCAACCTCCCTACTGCTTCCACGAGATTTCCTGATAAGTTGTTTTTTGCTGGTTGAAAAGAAAAACAAATAGCAGTTGCCTGGTGGTGGTGGTGTATGCCTTTAATCCCAGTACTCCAGAGGCAGAGATAGGTGGATTTCTGTGAGTTCAACATCAGCCCCTGATCTACAGAGCAAGTTCCAGGACAGGCTCCAAAGATACAGAGAAACTCTGTCCTGAAAAAAAATGAAGAAGGAGGAGGAGGAGAGGAGAAGGAGAAGGAGGAGGAGGAGG
>NW_026076269.1:0-1303 GCF_014885135.2 Alexandromys fortis
GAGAGACCCGACAGCTCTGCTGGAGCAGAGACGCCATGCTCAGCTCTCCCGGGTAGATGCGATAGCTCTGCTTTCTGAGGCACACGCGATGAAGATGGATGTAGGCTAGAATCTTCCCGGTAAGCGCACCTTGGGGTGCTTACACACATCATTAGAAATGGGCTAGTCCAGGTGCAAGAATTAGCCTGTAAGGGTTAGAGTTCATGGGCCAAGCAGTTCTTTAATGAATATAGTTTGTGTGTTGTTATTTCGGGCATGAGCTAGCCAAGCGGCCGGGGTGTTGGGGACGCAGCCCCGCCGCTCTTATTTCAACAAGAAATGAGTACCTTAACCTTTATTCTAAGTCAGATGTACACCACACGTTCGTGAAGGGGAGTTGAAGTCGTCTGTGTGGATAAAGTTGGCCCGAGTCATCCAGCGATCAGAGTTTGAAGCATGCTACCAGGGAGTCTAAGAAGAACCCCCGGGAGATTAGAGCAAGCTCCGCTCAGCGGTTTCACACTGATACTCTCCTCCCCACGTGCGCTACTCTAGTGCAGTGTTGACTCTTCTGTCTGAGAAGGTCTTATGTCTATTTCCCATGACCAGCAAGAGGTCATCGCTCCAGTGGGGGTGATGCTGTGAGTCTTGAGACTTAGGTACTATGAGAAGATACAGCTTCCCCTGGTTCTAGGATATTTGTTTTTGGAGCCTTGAATAGAGGGAAAATCTGGGGCTTCCACAATTTGAAGAACTCAGGTCAAAGCGAGAAGCTCTGTATAGGTGTTCCGGCCAACAGTCCTGCCAGAGGTCCTAATGATAGCCAACATCAGCAGCTGCTGGTTAGCATCAGCAGAGAACTCTGTCCCAGCCATGAATTCACCCACAGCCTGGGAGCGTCCATGGATCTGGGCTAAGCCATCCCTTCTCTGTGTCTTCTAAATTCCTGGTCCTTAGACGGAGTGTTATGAAACTGTTGCTTTAAATGACTATGTTTTGAGATAATTTCTTATAGAAGTAGATAAGAGGGACCAAAGAAGAACAGGGCACATCCAAAGAGGTGGGAAGATAAAAGAGAGGGAGGGAAGCCTCAAGTATGCCTAGACAGCTATGATCTAAGAGCCAGTATCAGGACACCAGCAGTGGCCTTATAAGGAGCACTTCACTGGCTATCGGGAGGTCAAGGCAGATGGCCATGAGGGAGAAAGGAGGAAACTGAGGGCTGTGTACCTTTTCCAAGTTTGTCCATGAAACCTGAGACGGGAATGATGAGATGTGATGGGTATAAAGGTTAAAGAATTATCTTTTTTTTTTTTTTTTTTTT
>NW_026076270.1:0-1302 GCF_014885135.2 Alexandromys fortis
GGATCTTAACCTGCGTCTGTCTGGAGTGGGAGCATCATGGCGACTCCTCCACTAAGCTTCTTTTTCCCAGCATTCTCTTCTGTCTACTCCGCCTACCTAATTTTCTGTCCTATGAGGGCCGAGGCAGTTTCTTTATTATTACAAGACCCACCTCCATCACTTCCATTCAGAGGGGATCATGCAGATCCTGATAAAATCATCTTACTTCTTCTCTTCTTTGTACCACCCTAGCCCACCCCCATTTTGAAGTATCAGCTCCCAGCACATAGACATACATTTTACACAGATCACTTAGAAGGAAAAAGGAAAAATTTCAAATCAGGCAACACATAGCATCCTCACCCCGAACCAGAGAGGACAACAGAAACTAAGGAAATAAATACTCACCCAACAAGGAAAAGATCCAATGTCAGCACTAAGAAGCCAAAAATTTCAATTTTTCCAAACAGAGATGCCTAGAAACCAATGAAAAACATTAACAGTCAGGATAATATGTTTCCACTAATGCCAAGCATCCCAACCACAGTAGGCCCTGAGTATTGCAACATAAAGAGTATTGCTGGTAAACAAGATGAGGACCTTAAAATAACCTTTTTGAATATGACAAAGGTTCTTAAGAAATGAATAAATCCCTTAAAGAATTCTGTGAAAAACATAACTAAACAATATAAGAAAATTAATATAATAATAAAAGGCCTGAAAGTATAAATAAAATTAATAAAGAAAACCCAAAGAGGGAATTTTGGAAATGAAAAATTTGAACAGGAACTAACACGCAACTTTACCAACAGAATATAAGCAAGAAGAGACTCAGGCATTGAAGCCATGACAGAAGAAATGAATACCTTGGGAAAAAAGGTTAAATTGAAAAAAATCCTAGCACAAAACAACAATGAAATCTGGAACACTAAGAAAAATAAAATCTAATAATAATAGGCACAGAGGAAAAAAAAAAGAAACCTGGGTCAAAGACACAGAAAATATTTTCAACAAAATCATAAAGGAAACTTTTCCCTAAACTAAAAGAGATGCCTATGAAGTTACAAGAAGCATACAGAATACCAAATGAAGTAGACCAAAAAGAATTTCCCCTTGCATATAATAATCAAAACACTAAATGTGCAGTACATGGAAGGAATATTAAAAGCTACAAGGAAAAATGACCAAGTCGCATGTAAAGGCAAACTAATAAAATTATACCTGACTTCTCAGTGTAGACTCTAAAAGCCAGAAGGGCTGAAAAGATATGCTGCAGACTCTAAGAAACCGCAGATGCCATCCCAGACTACTATATACAAAAAA
>NW_026076271.1:0-1301 GCF_014885135.2 Alexandromys fortis
AAAGAATATTGTATATATAACAAATAAATAAATATTTAAAAAAAAGAAAAACAAATATTGTATACATAATAAAAAAATTAACATAATTTCATTTAAAAAGTTAACTTCACATCAGTCAATTTCTTTTCTTTGTCTTCTCATAAAACCCACAGGAAGTGCAGGTGATAAAGTATTTAATTTTATAACTCACTTAGGAGTTTGTTTTCTTGAGAAAAGTAAGTTAGTTCTCACTTAGCTTTGGGTAGGCCTCTAACAATACACACAAAGCTCAGATACAGAGGAAGCCACTGTAGAGGAAAAAAAGGCTGTCACAAAAGCAAATATCCAAGTCAGAGAATCCAGGCACATGGCACGTCTGCTGCCAGCCAAGGGAGATGGCGTTCTGAGCCCTCCGATCAATCAGTGTGAAGAACGGCCTGTCTGTACTCCGGAGGCAGGTAGTAAGCTGGAAGAAACTGTTCAGGAGTGGAAATTCAGTTCTCTGGCACACCAAAAAGTACTTTCCCCTTTAAAGAATATTTATTAAATTCTGTTAGCAGCCAAACATGACTCCATTTTTAATTTTTTATTATTTTCATTATCAGTGTTATGACGTGTGTGAGTGTGTGTGTGTGTGTGTGTGTGTGTGTACATGCCTATCACACCCTGGGCATCAAGGGGCAGTTCACGGCTGCTGGTGGACAGAGGGACATTTTCTTCATGATCTGACCGTGCTCCTGTAAACAGTCCCAGTGGAACTGCAGGGTCTCACACACACAAAACAATGAGCTTCTTTATACACGCATGCACACACGACTCCAGTGCTCGGTCTACCTTTTACACTTGTCCCCACACACCACAAAACTTAAAGATTCCTTTCCTTTTCTCCTTATACATCCACACAGGGGCTTTCTTTGTCCAGTCAACCCATGTGCCACACTTTGTCTTTGTCTCTGTCTTTTAGGAGAGAGATGACACCCACAGTGGAGAGACCTGTGGCCCCCGACAGGTCAAACACACTCCAGGGGATGGCCTCATACCCACGGATACATAGACAGAATGAACCAAACTGAAGAGAGATATTTTTAAAAAGAGAAGATGAGGTTATGAGGGGGTTGGCTATGGATCTGGGAGGAGCTCCAGAGAGAGGTGGGGAGAGGATAAAGTCAAACTACCTTGTATGCATGTATGAAATTCTCAAATAATCAATTAAAAATTATAATTTCAAGTTTTACCATATTAAATATTTTAAAATACACGGTTCAGTGTCATTAAGAACATTCGTTTACCTTGCTGTGATATAAGTTCCCGGGGATTATTTC
>NW_026076272.1:0-1275 GCF_014885135.2 Alexandromys fortis
AGAAAGAAAGAAAGAAAGAAAGAAAGAAAGAAAGAAAGAAAGAAAGAAAGAAAGAAAGAGCTTGCTGCAGGGTACAGGATGCTCTAGTCGTGGCTGGCACCAAGAACTGCTTTCCCTGTTTTCCAGGGTTGGGACATGTTCAGCAATGCAGAAGAAAGGGAAGACATACTTCAGTGGAAGGAGCAATGAGATTCATCATAAACTCAATCGACCTAATTGGGAAACTTGCTTGAAAGAAAGACCTGTCTCACTTAACTATTACTAACAGTGTTGAGTCTGACGACCATACTTAACAAGAATATCGATTATCAGATAGTCTTAACATTTACATATTTTGATGACTTTGCCTAACAAATTAGTTTAGTAAGTATTATTCTATTAGATATAATTTGCTTAACTTTCTGTTTTCAGTGTCAAAATGCCTAGGGAATTACTCATTTCATTTTTAATCAACGCTTACATTGATTAAAAGTAGTTGCACGAATTTTAATGAAACACTCCTCAATGGAATCAGGAAGCTCTAGCCTTCTGTATGAACAGTCAGACACTCATTCCACGACCTAGGAGAACATCCACAGCTCTTCTCTAAGAAGGGGTTGTAATTGTCGGGCTTTACATAAGGCCTTCAATGCTTATAGAGACTGGGGATCAGTATTAAACCAAACTTCACCAGGGAGCTTGATAACTACAAATCTGGGCTCATTTTTAGAATTAATGAATTTAAACCATTTACTGTAATAGATAATCACAAAGCAGAGACCTGTAAAAAAAAAAAATACCAAATCACCTGGTAAACATTCTGGAACCTCTATTACGGCAGAGAATTCCTGTTTGCTTGCTTGCTTGCTCTTCTGTGTATTGAGACAGGCAGGGTCTCACTGTAGCTGAGACTGGCCTTGGACTTACAGCCATTCTGCCTGAGCCTTCTATGTCCTGTAATTACAGACGTGTGCGGTCACAGCCAGCAGAACCGAGGGATTCATTTGTGATTGGCTAATTTGTAACAGACTAAATAATAAGTATTTTTGTTTTTATAAACCATTTATAAAACTATAAAGCTTATCTATCCAGCATGAAAGTTTGTGAGAAAAAGGTGGAAATACACACATTATATGTGCGGTTGTCTCTGCACTGTGCCTCCGTTGTGCATTGTGGTGGCATTCTAAGTAGTGAATGGTTGGAAGCTCTCTCTCTCTCTCTCTCTCTCTCTCTCTCTCTCTCTCTCTCTCTCTCTCTCTCTCACACACACACACACACACACACACACACACACAC
>NW_026076273.1:0-1303 GCF_014885135.2 Alexandromys fortis
GGGCACCAGACCCCATTACAGATGGTTGTGAGCCACCATGTGGTTGCTGGGAATTGAACTCAGGACCTTCGGAAGAGCAGGCAATGCTCTTAACCGCAGAGCGATCTCTCCAGCCCAGTCTTTCATTTCTTAATCTATATTCCCAAAATCCCTGACTCACAGAAGGTCAGTAAATAAATCATAAATTAAATATAAAAATAAAGCAAAGGAACCAGTAAGTAGGCTAGAGTTTGTGGTTTCTCCATAAACAAATTATTAACTGGATCAAGTGTTTAGTAAAAACTTACTTTGCTACAACATAATAGTTTTTCAAAAATTAAGTAATGGGAGCTAGAGTGATGATTCAGCTGTTAAGAGCACTTGATGCTCTTCCAGAGGACCTGAGTTTGGTTCTTGGCACCTATACCAAGCATCTTACAAATAACTGTAACTCCTGATCCAGGAGATCCTCTGGCCTCCATGGGTACTTGAGCTCAGGTGCACACACCTGAATGCATATGGATACATAAGCATACAGACACACATGAATACACATTATTAAAAAATAATAAAGATGTTTTCAATCATTAAGCTAGCATTCAATAAAAACTAAAATAAAATCTCAATATACTTAAAAAACTATTAGAAATATAATTTACTCAAATACCTCTGTCTGTCAGCCCAGGGTCCATAATTAAAATCTGTTCCTTTACCACAGACAATATCTAGTCCCCAGCATGGAGGTAAGTCTTGTAATTTGCAATCTTCACTGCTTATTTCTCCTTCTAGACTCTCTTCTGTTTCTTCTGGAACAAGTCCTATGTTCCAAAATATAGAAAGCAATTAGTTAAAACCACCTTTAAGAAGTTTCCTTACATTAGCAGTTCAAATATTTTAATCTCACATAACCTTACACTTTAAAATTTTAAAGTTCCAGAGAAGTTGGTGGTTTTTGTTTTGTTTGTATATTATATATCAAATTTATTATATTCAAAATTAAAATTCCATGATTTTAAGGTTTTATTGAAACAATAAACTTACTGTTTATTTACATAAAGAATAACTTTTAAAAAGTATAAATAAAAACTAACTAATTAAACTTAAGTTTTCACCTCAAGAAAAAATAAAAAAACCAAACTGTATTTTCCAAAACAATTTAGTGAGAACATTTTGTATTGCTCTTCACATCAGCAGGTATCAGTGTCCAGACAAACAGAAAACAGATTCTCATAGCCACTTTACACTAGATAATATTGTTAAAAGAGTCTGAGGCAATCTCGCCTTCAGTATAGATAGAAAAGGAAGAAACATTTCAACAGCCCAT
>NW_026076274.1:0-1269 GCF_014885135.2 Alexandromys fortis
TTTCCTGTGTCCTGCCGCGGGCCAAGAACACTCTCCACACACAGGGTGGTCTTCAGGGAAAGGACTAGGCTCACTGTTTGCCCGTGGACCTCGTTTGCTTGCCAGAGTCCGCAGGTGTCCACCCGCAGTGTCTTCGTGCCAGTGTCTGCCCGCTGCATCTCAAAGAACTCTCCTTTTAGAATGAATTATTTATATGTTATTTTTGTTAACAAATATTACACATTTTAATTAAGGCTCGTCTTCGTGATTTATTTTTTAAACATTGCATAGAATTTCGAAAGTGTGCACAATAAGCCATATTATAGGTAGTTATCTGTATATCTTCTTTCCCCTGAAATACTTGCAAGTTAATAATTATCACACTTAAAGCTATCCTAGAATCTGATGGGAATTTATCTTCAAACATCCGAATACTTCCCCCTTTTTGGACATTTGGTCCATATTCAAATGCATGTATGTATACATGTATGTTTGATCGTATGCATGCATATTTTGATTCTCTCCTAATAAGTTACCTGTATATTATAGCTAAGGAATGTTTTGGGGGTCAGTTTTGTGTGCTGCTTGTTGAATTAATTTTGTCAGATCTTATGTTGCAATCTCCTTCTCCACCTGGGTTTTGGGATTAACCTGTCTGATTACCCAAACATGAGGGGCCCTAGGACACTAGTGACAAATCCCTCAAATATGCATTCCTGGGCCAGCCAATAATGTTCCTTCTGAACCAGTAATGGGGCATGTTTGTTAGGATTCTCTATGCAGCCATTGCACAGTGTGTGATGTTTTACCTCTCTTCTTTTGGATGGGAGGGGGAGAACAGGTCTCTCTTCTCTTTAGTGCTTTCATCATCAGATGCTCCTAAAATTCCTAAACTAAAGACTTGGCATGGTCACAGGAATGATTTAAAATAATCTGGAAATGGACATGGGGTAAGTCTGCAGCTGGACTGGAATACTATGACTTCAGATTACCTCACACTATGAAGTATTGTCTGCTCTGTCAGCTAGCAACAGTGTTCCCCACATGCACAAGTTCTCAAACTGTCTGGACTGCAGTCTCTACATTTACACTTGGTTTCTCCAGCCCTGTTCTCCTCAAGTGACAGAGGTTGTGTCATGAATGGAGAGAACCTGAAACTCTGACTGCCATGTATATAAGATATTCCCCTTCTGCTGTCTCATGGCTGCCATTTTCAATCCCTATTTTTATGTCCTTGTTCTAGACATAAGGAAGATATGACAGGAGACTTTTGACACCTCTGCTCTACAG
>NW_026076275.1:0-1245 GCF_014885135.2 Alexandromys fortis
GCCAGCATCTCGTCTCTTTCTTATCAGCTGAGATAGTCACAATCCAGTAATCTCTCTCTAAAAAGCAGAATGAAGCTAATCAGAGTGATACACCATGTCCCTTTTCATGTTTATTTATTGATTTAAAACGTGTGTGCCACAGCATGCGTGTGGCAGCCAGAGGACAGCTCGTGGGAGTTTGTTCTCTTCCCACACGTGGGTCCTAGCATCAACAGGCTTGGGGGTGAGCACATTGACCCGTGAAGTTATCATGCCGGGCCCTCACCTCTCGCTTAGAGGAATCATAAATGAGTAACCAAGAAACTGTGATTCCTTTGGGGATCAGATTTGTGGAATAAATCCACGGCACGAGTTAGTTTCCTAAGTTCCCTATAATTGCTCACTAATCAGTTGGTGATGTAAGATAAAGTAATAAGATCCCCCCCCCCCATGGTCTTTCCTTTTGTGACAAATCCTTCTTGGCTATGTAATCTGTCAGTTGGGTTACTGAAACAGATGGGACATGTTTCTTCCAAAATTTCAGAACTGAAATGATTCTTATTCAGTCTGGTGATAAATGTCAATTAAAATAGTTCTCCCTTCACGGAAAAAAATTAGTTTGAAAAAATATCAACCCTGATTGCCAAGAGCAACTTGTTTCTGCAAGAAAACAAACAAAATAAACCAAATACTAGGAACAGGCTGTGTTTGGAGGGAAAGTCACATCCAAGGGTTTTCACAAAGTCTTTGTAAAAGTTCCAGTGATCTATGCTTTTAGCCTAACAAACGGTTCTGGCCAATTTGGACAATTTAGACACGGCTGTGTTGACAAAGACAAAGTGATCTTTGATACTGAAGTCACCATTCAGATGGACATAATTACTGTCATTACAATATGTCTCATGTTCATTACCACAGGAGAGACCCACAGGTAAAAGATTGACTGGACAGCGAAATAAAGAATTCTCTGATAACACAGTGTGCTAAGTCCTCTTTGTGAGGCAAGCTGAGCATGGGGTATGCACCTGAGGCCATCCTCAGAGCTGAGGCAAGCTGAAGGAAGACGATTAGGGATTTAAGGCTAGCAGAACAGTGAACTTAACTTAAATTTAAAAGCTTATTTATATATTAGGCATTCTTTTTAAAGCTTAAAAAAATCTCTCTCTCTGTCTCTCTCTCTCTCTGTCTCTCTCTCTCTGTCTCTCTCTCTCTCTCTCTCTCTCTCTCTCTCTCTCTCTCGTGTGTGTGTGTGTGTGTGTGTGTGTG
>NW_026076277.1:0-1301 GCF_014885135.2 Alexandromys fortis
TGTGATTAAGAAACATACCCATAGAGTTTAGAAAAGCCTTTCACGATCCACACGACACAGTTCAGGAGTGTGTGTTCCCGTGGGTCCCAGGGGTGCTCCACGCAGTGCTCATCTCGGTTGCTCTGTGTTTCAGGTGCCGCGGGAAGCATGGACGATGACGACTTCGGCGGCTTTGAGGTGTGTATAACACGTCTGCTTGGCTCCAGGTGACGTAACCCACCACAGAAACGAGTTTGTGCCCATTGTTTCCTGGTCTGTTCTCTGTGTGTGTGGCTGTTGCTGCGTGGGCCACGCGAGTGCCTGCAGCCCAGACCACGACCACGTGGGTCTCCTCTTTGGTCCTGTCCACTATATTTTTTAAAGACAGGGTCTTAAACTGGCTTGGAACTTGTCTAGTAGGCTATGCTGGCTGGCTAGCCTCAGGGTCGACTTTCCTAGCACTGGGATTACAGACACATGGCACCATGCCCAGTGGTCCTGTAAGGCAGACAGTTGGTAAACTGAGCTATTGTCCCTACCTTCATGATCTACTCCTACTCACTCTAAACAGAGGTTGGAGTCAAGGAAAATGAAGAGGAGTCAGCCCCCAGACACTGAGATGGGTTCTTCCTGAAGCATTGATCTTGCCGTGGTATAAATTGGGGTAATTAATGTGGCTAGGGAGGCATCAGGAAGTGCCCAGGCTTCCAGCAGAGGATGGGGACACAGCTGTCAGATCACGTCCAGTGAGAGCCCGACTACCATAGGTCTGCAGTCATGGAGCGAGGATGAGACACACGGACCTCCAGGGTTGCTGGTCGGTGCTGTGCCTCAATGTTGCTCTCTCAGGTTTGGGGGGACGTTTGTTAAGTTGGCGCTGTCAGCTGAAAATGTAGTGTCTTTTTCTTGGTCCTTTTCAGTGTGTGTTCATTTTATTGGAATAGTTTATAACCCAGTTATTTTTACAGAGCCAGTATAGTCTTGTAGGAAATTCTCTGGATTAAGAGTCAAATGCCAGGGCTCAAGTCTTAGAACCTCCCACAGGAGGACTCTCTATTCCTCTTTTTTAAAGTCGCTCACCTAGTTTGGACATGATAAAAAGATAACTGTACGAGTTAGGGAGTGTGATTAATGTGAATGGGAGAAGCGCGGGTTACTTGGGAGGAATAACGCGGTTCTTTTCAACAGGAAGTTGTTTTCCTTCTGCCTAAACAGGCAGGCAGTGTAGACACACATGTTCTCCATGTGCTACTACTACAGACACACATGTTCTCCATGTGCAGACAACTACTATAGACACACATGTTCTCCATGTGCAGACA
>NW_026076278.1:0-1252 GCF_014885135.2 Alexandromys fortis
GGGACCACAGGTGGAAGTGGAGGGCATGGCAGGAGGGTAGGGATGTGGAGAGGAGGAAGAGACATCAGATGACCATGTAAAAGAAGATGACTGACAGATTACATGTAACAGGTAGAGCGTTTTCTGGGAATTGTCGTTCCTGAGTTACCTAATGGACGGTAGATGGCGCTATGGGACCATACAGATTGTTTTTCCTCTGTCGTTGGGGGATGAAGAGGTTATCCCAGCTGAACCCTTTCTATTAAAAAGTAATAATAACAAGGTCTTTGCGCTTTTTCGCGTTTCCGTCATTCCTCTTTTACTATCTTTCCCTTTTAAAGGTGGAAGAAATTGTAGCCTGGAGACAATGAAAAGGGAAGGCCCTCAAGGGGCTGGAATTTCTCTGAACCCCTCAAGCTGGGTCTTCAGAGGCCAAGCATCCGCTGTCTCCATTCTATTCCCTTTCCCAGTGCAGACACACGCATAGATCATAATTTAGCCTGCATCTTGTCTTTATTATTGTTTTATGATTTTTGTTTTATTATAACATATATTATGTAAGGTAGTCGTATTATTGTATTCATATCCTTACCTTTGGAATATTTGCCAACTATTGTCTTGAACGAATTGTATTCAGAAAATGTGTTAAAGCCACGAAAAGCTTAATAATGGGGACTCTAGACTAAAATACATCTAACGGATATTTTTGGTCTTACCATGACTTATGAGTCCCTCATTAAAGGTGCGGGACAATGAAGAAGAGAATTTCAGTTCTAAAAGGCTTCCAACTGTGCCTCTAGATGGACCTAGGTGAGCGCAACGATAAAGAGAAATACGGTAAAAACTATGGTCTGGGTACATAAATAAAGAACCAAGGGAGCACAATGTGATTAACAACCAATAAGACACCAGCAAAGGTCATGGACCAGTCACACCTCAAAGGTCAGTGAGTCACATTGTTGCAGGTGGGGCTCGCAAGGGCCCAGAGGCAGCCCCTTCGAACCCTGTGTGCGACTCTACTGCTGAATTTCTTCACCAAATCTGTAAACTCTGGGCATGTCCCTCCTTTTCCCGCATTCCTCACTTGACTGGAATATTTCCTAATCAAGACTGCCTTCACTTCACTTCCTGAGGAGTGTCCCCATCTTTTAATTCTCAGACTTCACTGCCTCAGGTGGACTTTCCGTGACTGTTGAGCTTCTGGTGCCTGAGTCCTTGAGCCAGGCTCTCCTGCGCCTTGCGTGAATATCCTCAGAGACTTCTTTCAGCTCTG
>NW_026076279.1:0-1290 GCF_014885135.2 Alexandromys fortis
CAGACAGGGTTTCTCTGTGTAGCTTTGCAGCCTGTCTTGGAACTTGCTCTGCAGACCAGGCTGGCCTCGAACTCACAGAGACCTGTCTATCTCTGTTCCTGAGTGCTGAGTGTGCACCACCACCGCCCGGCAGTATTTCTATTTTTTATGTGTATGGGTATATTGGCTGCATTTCTGTCTGTGCACCACCATATGTGTGCCTGGTGCTCATGTAAGCTAGAAGAGGGAGTCAGGTGCTGCACGGTCCTCAATGCACTTAACTGTTCCCAATGAGGATAGAGACATGGAACTAAGTGCTAGCGTGCTTGTCTAGCATGTACAAAGTCTTGGGTTCCACATTAAGCACTGTAAGGAGAAGAACCAGAGAGCACCAAGGAGTATCCACGTCCCAGTACTCAGCTGGCTCCATGGGTCCTACCGTGGCCAGACGTTTCAGCAGCTGGATGGCCAGGCGAGGCAAAGCTGGGTCATGTCTGTGGTAGATGTACTTGGCTAGGACAGCAATGAGGTTGTTCCCATGGGCACCTGAAGCAAAGAAAACAGACAGCAGGGTGCCTATTAGAAGTCCAGGTGGCGAATGCATTAATGACAAAGATAAATTTCTAAAGAAATACTCTTTAATAATTTACAAAAGTCACTATACTGAAATTTAAAAAAAGAAAGAAAAAAAAATCTTTAAGCCTCAAACCCTAAGCAGGAAGGTCAGTAAGATGGCTCAGTGGGTAAAGGGTGCCAAGCCTGTCAACCTGATTCAATTCCCAAAACACATAAGGTGGAGGGAGAAAACCAAGTAGCACACAAATATGTGTTCATATGCACACACATGCACATACACACACAGAGAAAACCTCTCTGGTTGGACAAAGTAGCACAAGCTTGTGATCTCAGCACTTGGAAGGTGAACTAAGTAGGGCCAAGAACTGAAGGATGCTGTCAGGGTCAGCGAGATGGCACAGAGCCCAGTGACCAGAGTTCAACCCCAAGACCCACGTAGTGGAAAGAAAGAGTGACATCAGACATAATGCACACAAATATTAAAAAAAAAAAAAAAGCAAAAAGAGTTCAAGAACCCCTTTAGCTACATAGACAGTTTAAGGCCAGCCTATGTCTCAAAAAAAATAAAATAAAATTGGGCCAGAGCAGTGACTCAAGTGGAGTACCTGCTAATGTTCATAAGGACCTGAGGTAAGTAAAAAAAAGGTTAAAGTTACAGTCTCAGCCATGATATAAAACATTACTAAAAATGACACTGATCCACAGATTAAACAATTTTTTTTTAATTTATTTATT
>NW_026076280.1:0-1302 GCF_014885135.2 Alexandromys fortis
AGACAGGGTTTCTCTGTAGCTTTGGTGCCCATCCCGGAACTAGCTCTTGTAGACCAGGCTGGCCTCGAACTCACAGAGATCCGCCTGCCTCTGCCTCCCAAGTGCTAGGATTAAAGGCGTGTGCCACCACCACCCAGCGCTAAGTTTCTTGATGTCACTAATCAGGAGGCTGTTAGGTGAGCCACAGTGCTAAAGTAGTCACATATATAAAGCATCCCATTTCACAAGAGTGAGTTGGTGGAGCTGTAGCTCTGACTTCTAGGCAGTGGTTTAAGAGATGGATGAGGAAAAGCAGCACTTTTGCAGAAATGTTACCGCCATGACACTATCATTTACAAAAGTTTAAAATTCTCTTGAATCTAAGGAAATTCTAAGAATGGAGGCCCTAGGCTCTTGGCAGATACTTGCAATGTGAGCAAAGTAGACCTGGGAAGCATCCACACCCAGGGAGGGAGAGTTAACAGAGAGTCTCCCCTCACTATCTATTATTCTGAAAAAGCAGGGGGTGAAGGGTGTTAGGATCCTACCCAGAGCCATCGTGGAACACTGTCAATATAAACTGAATTCTGTCATTGTTCAGATGTCGTTATGACAACATTCGGGATGAGCTCAATGGCCTCTTCCCAGTACTTGGGGCCAGAAAATTTGAGGATAACAATGAGATTAGGAGCTACAGTGGCTCTTCAGGCATTATCAGAGAGTCAGTTCCAGGAAAATAAGTCGATGTGCAAAAGCAGGCAGATACATCTTAGTATAGAAAAATGGAGCCAAATTCACATTGAAAACAGACAATAAACTCACTACGTCTGATTTCCACAGCCACTTGTGCACGAAGATCACTTTTATTTTTATGACAATTAAATAGAACATTATATAACTGAACTAATACTTGGGGGGAGGAACCATCTGGTTGGGTTTTCTGGGATTCCAATGATTTCAGGCTGTACCCAAGCAATCATTGCGCCATGGCCTCTTTTCTTCTTGAAAATGATCCATCTACATAACAAAAGACTAAGCAAGGTCAAGAAAATTCTTCTCATATTGAGATTTGTCAACTAGTAAAGATTTGGCCACACAGTATTTTAACTTTCAGGTAATGATAAGAAACAATCAGCTCCAGTTTGACTCCATGGGGTCAGGCTCTAAAATGAGAGTTACTATTGGAAGACAAGCTGGAAGTAAGCATATCTATCATGACAGAGCACAGATAGCCAGGCATACCCATACATCATTATGATAAAGCATTTGTTCCCAGCAACTAGACAATAAATATAGCTCTCTCTCACATATATATGTGTATAT
>NW_026076281.1:0-1300 GCF_014885135.2 Alexandromys fortis
TGTGTGTGCAAGTAAATAAACACTTTGGGGACTTCGGAAAGGAAATCTATGAGTGCATCAACATTGGGTGGAGAATTCCTAAAGACAGGAGTACATAGTCTACAATGCTTTAAAACTGTCTACTCGTATCTGGGTAGATCAGGAAGTAGAGACTGGACAGGAAGCAAGGTTGGGCTAGAAGCCTCAAGGCCTGCCCCCAGTTGGGAGGTGGGGCATCTCTACAAGCATCAGGCATCAGAGTGTTGATCCCATGAGGCAAGAAGGAAATCCGGTTCAACAAGTCTCAGTAGCTGGTGTTGGTCTAAACTTCCAGAGTCTGAATCTGGGCAGTTTGTTTTAGGCATAGTTAAACGCAGCACAACTTTGGAAAAAAGTTTCCTGATGATAAGTAACTCAATCCTGTATGTACACCAAAGCTTAAGACATGATTACATTGAAAGTCTTTTCAAAGTTAATGGGACTTCTTCCATAAAGATGGGTTCTATCAACTGAGAAACAACACTCCAGATAAGGATCCAGGGCAGTGGTTTTCATCCTGGGTCATGACCTCTTGGGGTTGAACAACCCTTTCATGGGAGTCACATATCATTCTGCATATCAGATGTTTGCATTATGATTTATAGCAGTGCAAAATTCCACTTATAAAGTGGTAACAACAATAGTTTTATGGTTGGGGTCACAGAAACATGTGGAACTGTATTAAAGGGTCGCAGCATTGGGAAGGTTAAGAAGCACTGGTCTAGGGAGAATGACTGAGACAAATGTAACAGCCTGGAGGAGCCAGATGTGGACTGGCCCTACAGATTGCACAGATGTCACCAGGCTATTCGCCATACCCACTCCCAGCCTTCTGGGCAGAAAACAGGTTATCCATCTCTGCAGTTGAAGAAACAACCCTGTGTGTGTTTGACATTCCTGGTTCCCTAGTGTTGTCTGTGAACACAAGGACCTCATTCCCTCTACTCCCAGCTACCCATTTCTCTAGCAAGGCCTCATCTTCTAAAGGTTCTACAGCCTTCCAAACACTGTGGTGGCTAGGCCTTCCAAGTATTCACACACATGATCACTTTTCACATCCAAATTCGTAATATAGGTGTACTCACTTGTGTATACCAGCTGAGGGGGACTGTGCCATATGGTGTCTGAGATGTGGCCAAGAAAAGCCTCGTTGATAAAAGGGCCTGTGTATTGTGCATTAGGCCTTAACCCATTTCTCCTACATAAGAAAAATTGTATTTCTTGGAGATGAGCATCTGCACAAAGTTCTGAAGTCTATCATGTGTGTGCAAGTAAATAAACA
>NW_026076282.1:0-1299 GCF_014885135.2 Alexandromys fortis
CTTCCCTGTGACTTCTGGACAGAGTGCTCCTTCTGCTCAGGACACCTTTGTTGGCTGGAAGAGTTGGCAGAATTTTATTTCTTTTATGTGCATTGGTGATTTGCCATGGGTGTCGGGTCCCCTGGAATTGGAATTACAGACAGTTGTGAGCTGCCATGTGGGTGCTGGGAATCAAACTCAGGACCTTTGAAAGAGCAATCAGTGCTCTTAACCACTGAGCCATCTCTCCAGCCCGCAATTGTTCTTGAGTTCTCAGTAGTCCTCATTGTCCGCTATGTGCTTTTAAAGCGGACTTTTTACATAAAGTTTTTGTGTAACGCTTTACCCATACAGTGGAAGACATATGGGAACAGCTGTGGGCTGTGTCTGGGAGTCGCCTGAGCACTAACTTCAGAGCATCTGTGGGTTGAGGATGAGAACCCTCCCTACTCAGAACCCTTGACAGCTGAAGGAAATGTTCTTGGGTAGCAGCTGAGAATCTTCACGCTCTCATTCTTGTCTTCCTTGCTTAGCCACAGAGCTCCATTATTCTGTGAGGATAAAACCTTCCTCATGCGTCTTAGTTAAAAAAAAAAAAAAATGACCCATACCTTAATGATGCTTTCTTCCTGAGTTGTGTGCGCACACTCAAAGTACGCATGGTCGGGCAGACTTTTTTGTCATGGGATAGCTTTCAAATAAATACTATATTTCAAATGACAAAACTGAATAGAGGTCATCACATTAGTCCAGCTGACATAATTTCTCCAGTTGACTAACGGGCCTCTCAGTTTTCTTCCACACAGTGTGAGGAGCAGATCAGCTCCCTGCTGTGGAGCCTTTGTTCTCTGAACCAGAAGCACAGTTCCCCCACAGCTGGGATCCCTCTGTAGGCTCTCCCCTGCCCCTCCAGCCTCCCACCTCACTTCCCATTCTCCAGCCTCCATCTCTAGCTTCCCTTCAGTTCCTGTCACACAGTGTGCTCAAGTCCTAGCTCAGACCCCTTGTACTTGTTGTTGGAGCCCATGGAGCCCACACTGCTGCCTTCTAACTAGTTCATCGCCATTACATGGGCAAGACTCTCCGTTTCAAGAAAAATCTGGCTCCCCACCATCAGACAACTGAGAGGAGCGGTCTCATAGCATTCATTTGCCGTTGTTCTCCACTAGACAAGCTCCAGAGAGCAGAGGTCTGGATTCTCTCCTCGCTCTTTTACCCCTTGGAGTCTAGCCATGACCTTGCTCACAGAGGGCTCATGTTTCCTGGACCGAGTGCCTATGTGTGTAAGCACCATCACTGTCTCCAGGGTGCACATACTAG
>NW_026076283.1:0-1246 GCF_014885135.2 Alexandromys fortis
CAAGACACCCCATAAATGCTCACATAGCTTGTATGGGGTCCTGGGTACAATCCTGGGTGGAGGGGGGGGGATGGGGAATCTATATTTATATTTGACTTCTTTTGTCATTTTATTTGATTTAAGATGAAGTCTGTGTCATGTTCCGGCTTGGTGGGAGCCTAGCCAGTTTGGATGTTCACCTTCCTAGACATGGACGGAGGGGGGAGGACCTTGGACTTTCCACAGGGCAGGGAACCCTGACTTCTCTTTGGACTGGAGAGGGAGGGGGAGAGGAGTGGGGGGAGGGGGGGGGGGGGGGGGGGGGGAGAGGGGTGGGAGGCTGGGAGGAGGCGGAAACTTTTTTTTTCCTTTTCTCAATAAAAAAAATAAAAAATAAAGAAATCTGTAAATGCTGCCTTTGGACCCTGTATAACTTTAGTAAATGACTCAATTTTCTTTCCTGTTTTCAATTCTGTCCTAAGCATTCAAAGCTGCTGTGTGACATAAATCCATGGTATGGTCACCATATACAGCTTGCCTTTCTCTAGTAGCATAATCTCCTTCTCCAAGAATTTGATCTTGGAAGATTTCCCTACCTCTAGCTCTACTCCATTGTTCAATAATCTTAGCCCCTTCTCTGAACCAGGTACTCCATTGTAATTGTGCACCAGGCTCTAAAACACCTTTAACCAATTCTATCCAGTTGTTAGGAATCATTCTATTATAAACTGACCACAAGTTTAGCATTTGCTTCACAAAAGGAGAATGCATGTCATATGAGACTATTGCTTCCTTGAATCTCCTTAAATCTAACCCGGGAGTTAGTTAATTGGCACAGGAGTTCAGTTAGCTGTAACAAAGCCTCTATCATTTGTCAGTTCCTGTAAGGTTACTGGATATATTAAGGTTGTTTGTTTGAAAACCTTAGGCTGATAAATAAAGGACATTGAACCTATAATTCGTGATCATAGAGAAGCTAAATAAGAAGGTGAACCCAAAGAAAAACAAATAGTCATCTTCCTGGATATTAACCTTCATCAGGCGATGAAAGGAGACAGAGACAGAGACCCACATTGGAGCACCAGACTGAAATTCCTAGGTCCAAATCAAGAGCAGAAGGAGAGAGAGCACGAGCAAGGAACTCAGAACCGCGAGGGGTGCACCCACACACTGAGACAATGGGGATGTTCTTTTGGGAACTCACCAAGGCCAGCATGGGATAAAACCGGACTAGCTGAACATAGCAGACAATGAGGACTACTGAGAA
>NW_026076284.1:0-1301 GCF_014885135.2 Alexandromys fortis
TGTGTGTGTGTGTGTGTGTGTGTGTGTGTGTGTGTGTGTGTGTATTTTTTCATACATGTGTGGAGACCAAAAATCAACACTTAGTGTCTCCCTCAATCTCTGTCCACCATATATTTTGAGACACTGTCTGTCACTAACACTGGACTTCATCATTTCCACTAGATTGGCTTGTCAGCAAACCACACAACCCAACTGTTACCTCCTTCCTAGATGGAAGGTTATGTTCCCACACCAGACTTTTGTGTGGGTGCTAGGAATCTGAACTCAGGCACTTTAATCAATGAACCTTCTACAGGCCTCTTAAATTTGCACATAACTGAATTTTATTATATAACCATCAGCTAATTATAAGGCACCTATACCATTTTAATATATAGCCAGATATGTATTATATAACATAGTGTACCCTTCTAACAATTTTAATTATTAACATAGCCATAGCACATTTTAAAACAAGGACTCTGATAATGGTAGGGTACTATTAACTCTCACACAGCCCTTATTCAAATTTCACTGTTTTCCAGTGGTCAGCTTTTTTTGGTTTTGTTTTTGTTGTTTTGAGTAGGTAGATGTAGAAGTTGTCTCTCACATATAAATATGGGTAAATATATTACAAGGCTCATATATCACCACAAAGGAGCTCACTGTTCACCCTTTAGCAGTTTTCTCATGTTGAGAGTTTTATGTATGATGATTTGAATAAGCAGTGTTCCTATAGACCCATCATGCATTTCGACACTTTGTCCCATGCTGTTGGCACTGTTTGAAGAGGGCAGTCATTTTAGGACCTGTAGTCTTGCAGGAGGAAATATGTTACTGGATGTGGACTTTGAGAGGTTATAGTCTTGACTTAGCCACTTGGCTTTATGTGTGACAAATGTGACCAGTCAGCTTTCTGTTCCAGCTTCTATGTTCTGCCTTCCTCACCATCATGGACTGTCCTCTGTGAGTGAAATAAACTTTTTCTTCCATAAGTTGCTTTTGGTCACATCATTTTATCATATCAACAGAAGAGTAACTAGAACCCACATTGATGAATCACTACTCTTAAGCCCATCAATCACTTGAGATCTGGCAATCTGCGGTAGGTTTCAAGCAGTTCATTTTGTTTAACTGCCAAATAGTGTGCAAGTGTGAATGCACCTGTTTGCTCACCTATGCATCTGCTTTGGGACAGTTTTGCTACCTTTATACTCCAGAATAGTACCAAAGATTCCAAAAATCTTTGTGTTATAGATGTCAATGTTGTTCATGTTAGAATACTAAAATAAAAATCTTAAAATATTAATTTACTTAAAAAA
>NW_026076285.1:0-1299 GCF_014885135.2 Alexandromys fortis
AAGGAGGCAGCAGTCATGTTAGAGTGTGTGCACACATGTTCCCTAGCTGCCAATCAGCTACTAACCTTGACGCTGTGAAGGGATTCTGGAGACTGCATCCAGGGTGATTAGGAAACAAGACAATTCCCCTGACAGGACCACTGACAGTTCGTAGGACTCCCACACTTCAGCGACTCAGGTCTCCACTTCTGCTCACGGTAATTCTGTCTGTACTACCTCTTTCTAGTTGGCCATCCAACCCTACAGGTAAGTTAGTCATTTCCCTGTAAGAAGCCCCTAAACACATGTAACTTACTAACCCTACATCTGCAGCAAACTTAGCTAGTTCCTGATGTGAAATCATCCAGAAAGACACTCTAGAGTCGCCTTTCACAGGGGACCTTTCTGAGTATAAAGCTACAATGGCAACGCAAAAGCAAGACTGTTACTTCAATTGTTGAAAATGAGGTTCTTAATAACTAATAGATTCGCAGAGTGGCCAGGTGCAGCAGCTTTGGTGACGAGCTTATCTAGTAAGATGTGACAGTGTTAGAATAATGAGGCATGTCTTCACAGGGAGCTAGAACCTTCCCTGCCTACCTTCATTCTTTGCCCACAGTGTGAACTGGACATGTCAAGCACCAGACTCCCTCTCCAAAAAGGACCACATCTTGGAGATGTCACATTAGAACAGCTGAGGCAGAAGGTACCTTGGTCCAGACACGCCAGTTTTCAAGTGTCTGCATCTAAATTGCTTTTGCAAGAGAAGTTGAACACTACCTTGGGAACTGCAACACTCTCAGAAAAACACAATCCCTAAGTGTCTTTCTCTCACTTTCCTGTTTTCTCCGTAAGAGACTTCTACATTTAAGTTGCTGTGTTATAGCAACTTTAAATGTCACTGCTGTGCACAGGGGACACGTTAAATGTTTAAGGGGATAAGAACAGACACACAGCCTCAGTAAAAAGCCCATCCTTATTTTTACACGCTTCTAGGCTTTGGCAAAAGAATATGAGAAAAGTTTTTACCATCTGCAATAAATGCCTTACAAAGCCACAAACTTTAATTCCCATGGAATAGAATTTCATACGGCAAGCCTGTGGTTATATCCAGACTTGCTTGTTCTCACTCATCCCACAGATCTGTCTGCAGAAAATGTACTTTGCTATATCTCCCGATAAGGGCACTCTTCTCCATGGTAGAACCATCTTATTTCCCAAACCAACAACCTCTTACATGTCCAGGGCATATCATTACATTTATTTATTCATTGTGTGTGTGTGTGTGTGCATGTGTGTGTGTGTGTGTGTGTGTGTGTG
>NW_026076286.1:0-1300 GCF_014885135.2 Alexandromys fortis
AGGTGCGAGAATTAGCCTGTAAGGGCTAGAGTTCATGGGCCAAGCAGTTCTTTAAATGAATACAGTTTGTGTGTTGTTATTTTGGGCGTGAGCTAGCCAAGCGGCTGGGGTGTTGGGGACGCAGCCCCTCCGCTCTTTATTTCAACACTACCTCTACCTTGAGCTCCTGCCTGCGCTCTGCTCAGTGATGGGCCATGGGAGGGAAATGTAAGCCACGCGAACCCTTCCCTCCACACGCTGGTATCACAGCAACAGCAAGCCAATGGAGGCAGCTCCTTTCCTGCTTTGGTGGATTCCCCACCTCGAGAATCTTGGATGGCACAGCCTACTCTTCCCTGCAGAAACTCATAGAGGGACTGGAAGGTGTCTCACTGGGCACAGTGCTGGCTGTGCAAGCACAAGGACCCGAGTTCGAATCCCAGCACCCATGCAAAGGCTGGGCATGGTGACCTGTATATGTTATCTCAGTGCTGAGAGTGGGTGGGGTAGATACAGTAGGATTCCTGGAGCTTTCCGGCCAGCCAACCTTCCAGAACTCGTGAGCTCCAGGTTCACCTAGTGACCCTGTCACCAAACCAAAACGTGGAGTGCAACTGAGGAAGACACCAGCTGTTGCCCCTGTCTGGTCTCCACACACGTACATCCACGTGAACACATCCAGGCACACACACACACACACACACACACACACGCACGCACGCACGCACGCACACTCAGAGGGGTGGGGAAGAGAGGGAAAGAACAAGCACAAAACACCTCACAATCTTGATTTCCAAACATCTCTTCAGTCTGCTGGTCATGGTTCAAGGAGGAAATGAGGATCTGGAAACATGGCTCAGTGGTTCACGGTTCATACTGCTCTTCCATGGGACTGAGTTCCAGTTCCCAGCACCCACCACACTGCTGCTCGCAACCTCCTGAAACTCCAGCTCCAGGGTGGGGTATAGCTATGGGAGGTGGGGTTTACATGGCAGCAGCAGAGGATGAAGCACTGGGTGCTGGTGGCAGTGATGGTTCTGTCAGCAGACTTCAGGGACTGTTCCTGGCCTGGATGGAGTACCGAGATTAACTCTGACCCTCCTGATCGGTGGGCCACCTAAAAAGTCTTTTAGTAAATCCACTTTCTGTTTAATTAGTAACCATTGGCTTCTGTGTCTTGTAACTAATCACCCTGGTGCAGAAGTCCTGAGAGTCTGCTAAGTCATGAACCCTCCTCTGAGCCCCAGACCTATCCACGCCATGACAGCTGGTCATGAACCCCTCCTCTGAGCCCCAGACCTATCCACGCCATGACAGCTGG
>NW_026076287.1:0-1300 GCF_014885135.2 Alexandromys fortis
TGTATACAATATTCTGTCTGTGTGTATGTCTGCAGGCCAGAAGAGGGCACCAGATCTCATTACAGATGGTTGTGAGTCACCATGTGGTTGCTGGGAAATGAACTCAGGACCTTTGGAAGAGCAGGCAATGCTCTTAACTGCTGAGCCATCTCTCAGTCCCCGGTTTCAATTATTTCTAATCCATGTGCTGGGCACTGTGGTATACTGTCATACATAGGAGTTCTGTCAGTGAGGACAAAGTCACCAGTGTCAGGGAGGCTAATGACCCTCAGCCATAGAAGGGCTCTCCCAGGCCTCAGTGGACCCATGACCTTAAGGTCTTCAATCTCGTTGTTTCTCCAGGGTTCTCAGGCCACAAGCTTAGCGTCAAACAGGGCTTGGGCATCCTCTCTGAGGAGAAGCTGCTGCGGTGCTGGCAAGTGCTGAGTGGTCTTGAGTCAGATGTCGCTGCCTAGCAGCCTTGTTAACCCTCCTCTGGCCTCTGCAGGCACTGTATGCATGTGTGTAGACATACATGCAGGTCAAACAACCATACATAAAAATAAGAATAAATCTTTTAAAGTTGTTTTCATTTTATCTTTATGCATATGAATGGGTGTTTTGCCTGCATGCATGTCTATGCACCATGTGTATACAGTCCCCATGTGTTGTGGGATTCCCCTCAGTATGCTGTGAATATGTTTTGTTGCCAATAAAGAAACTGCTCTTGGCCAATGGCTTAACAGAGTAAAGCTAGGCAGGAACTCTGAACAGAGATATAGAGAGAAAGTAGGTGGCATCAGAGAGACACCATGTAGCTACCCAAGAAGCAAGAGGTAGCAAACCATGAGCCTCATGGTGAAATATAAAATAATAGAAATGGGTTAATTGAAGATGTAAGAACTAGCTAGAAATATGCTTAAGCTATTGGCCAAGCAGTACTGCAATTAATATAGCTTCTGTGTAATTATTTTAGGTCTGGGCAGCGAGGAAACGAACAAGCAGCCTCTGCCTATACCCACGGCAGCTAGAAGAGGGTGTTGGAGTTCCTGGGCCTGGAGTTATAGATCATTGTAAGCTGCTATGTGAGTGCTGGTAATTGAACCCGGGTCCTCTGTAAAAGCAGCCAGTGCTCTTAACACTTCTTATTAGCATACTATGCTTACTTATGGATCCAGTGGGACATTTCATCATTCCTTTTGTGTCGATTGCGTTTGGGTGGGTTACTCAGTCTAGGGGTTTGTAACCCACCCTGCAATCAGTTATTCCAGGGTCATGGAGGGGCGCTACCTGGAAGGGAATGAGCTAGGACAGAAGAAGG
>NW_026076288.1:0-1238 GCF_014885135.2 Alexandromys fortis
AAATAAATATTGTAACTGTAATTCTTGCATATTATAACTTATGTTTTGTTATGTTATTTTACTATGTTAAAGTTAAAGCCTTTCTTTTTTGTTTAAACAGAAAAAGGGGAAATGATGTGGGAGTCTTCTGTTTTGTGTTGATTTCATTGGTTAAATAAAGAAACTGCCTTGGCCCTTTAATAGGACAGAAAATTAGGTAGGCGGAGTAAACAGAACAGAATGCTAGGAGAAAGAAGCCAAGTCAGGCAGTCGCCATGACTCTCCCACCAGACATAGATGCAGGTTAAGATCTTCCCTGGTAAGCCACCTTGTGGTGCTACACACATTATTAAAAATGGGTTAATCGAGATGTGAGAGTTAGCCAATAAGAGGCTGGAACTAATGGGCCAGGCAATGTTCAAAAGAATACAGTTTCCGTGTAATTATTTCGGGTAAAGCTAGCCGGGTGGCGGGACGCAGCTCACTGTTCCTTACTATAACATTGATATAGTAATTATTTCAAAATCGTCTTCCACTAGAAGAAACTGGGGAAATATTTATGAAAGAGTGGGAAATACATAATAATGAGCCTGGGCATGCCAGAATAGACATACAGGCTTAGGATTTTACAGGCCATTTTGAGTATAAAAATAAAATGACTATAATGCACTGATACACAAATTAAACACCTACATATATAACATATACATTTAAAAGCAATACAACAGTGAAGTTCCTTATAAGTAAGTCTAGGGAGGTAACTCAGTGAGTAGAAGAACCTGCAGCTGAAATCCAGTGAGATGCCTGAGGCACAAATAAAAGCTGGACCCTGAGAACAATGAGGTAGAGTAGGAATTGGAGACAGGAGAAGTCCCTGTGAGTCCTGGCATAAGCGACCCTCATACATGAATACATACAAATTGTAAACATAGAGAAACAACAGTAACTTTTTTTTTTAAAGTAGCATCCGGGCATGAGGGCACATATCTTTAATTTAGGACTTGGGAGGCAGAGGCAGAGAGATCTCTGAGTTCAATGCCAGCCTGGTCTACAGAGTGAATTCCAGGACAGCTAGAAACCCGTCTCAAAAAAAAAAGGGGGGGGGGGGGAGAAAATAAAAGGGAAAAATAGCACATTTATTCTACCTTTTTATGCACATAGTCATTAACTGAGGGTAAGTGGCCGAAAAAAAAGTTCTTTAAAAACAATTCATAGCTGAGAAACTACAGTAACTTTTTTTTTTAAAGTAGCATCCGGGC
>NW_026076289.1:0-1254 GCF_014885135.2 Alexandromys fortis
AAGTGGGGTGGAACTAGAGAAGAAGAGGGAAGAGAAACTCTAATCAGTATATACTGCATGAGAAAAGAATCTATTTTAAATAAAGTACACTAAATAAAAAAGAAAAAAAAAAGGTTACCAGTAAGTGGGAAGATTTAGGTGAGGGCTAAAGATGAAAAAGAAATGATTAACAGGCATAAGGACAATACCTTAGTTGCAGTTTTGTAACTAAGTCAAATGGATCATATATTTCAGTTAGTAGGGTTTTTAATGCTCTTAATACAGAAATAATAAACAGCTGTGGCAATGCTTCTGACAGCTCTCATTATCTTTTTAGTATGTAATATGTATAAATTTTTTGAACTTTCATATTGAGCACCCACATAGCCTCATGTATTTGAAGAGTTGGCCAAAGAAAAAAATGTCAAAAGGCACATTTTGTTTGGATTCTATATTGCTTAATAAGTTCACAATCCCGTTAATTTTCCATTCCTAAAAATTTTTGATGTTCAAGTTTCTATTGGACCATGAACCACTTGGAACATCATTTTAATAAAAATCCAAGAAACGAATCTGACAGAGGGTACAATTATCACCAATCTCTTTCTCAACCTCCTCATCTTACACTCAAAGACACTCAGCTCACTTTAAGAAGCACTAGAGAAACAAAATGCATTACACAAACACAATCCAAATTAATCCACAGCATTGCATTTATAAATCACATAAAAAAGGCTTGTCATCAGACACAATGAACATTAAGCCATAGCATAGTACCCAGATACAGCTACTAAAAAGGCTTGTCATCATGGAATGTTGGCAAGGACTTGCAACAATTTACTCGGTAGTAAAGAACACATAGAAAAATTAATTAAGATACATGCCTCATAAAAACTGTTATAAATATTTACTGAAGGTACAATGATATTTAAAATAAAATATATCTTTCGTCATTTACTTATACAAATAGTCTGTATTCCCAACACTCAGGAGGCTGAGGAAGGGAGATTATCATGTTTCTGAAGATTATCTGGGCTATATCATGAGTACATGATTAACTGGGTCTGTTATTATTCCTTTAAAAACGGCGGCGGGCGGCGTGGGTGTGTGGACAAACACAGGATAGACGAGACGCAAAGGAAGAGACGGACACGCGGCTCCCACGTGGGTGCGCTTTAATGGGGAGAGGGGAACACAGCAAGGGGTGGGACGTGCAGACACACAAGGGTAGGGGGAAAAGGGCCAAGAGAGAGCGAAACCTCGTGGACCCTCGCT
>NW_026076290.1:0-1253 GCF_014885135.2 Alexandromys fortis
GGCTGAAAGACACTTAAGGAAATGTTCAACATCCTTAGTCATCAGAGAAATGCAAATCAAAACAACTCTGAGATTCCATCTATCACCTGTAAGAATGGCCAAGATCAAAAACACTGATGACAACTTATGCTGGAGAGGTTGTGGGGAAAAGGGAACACTTCTGCATTGCTGGTGGGAGTGCAAGCTGGTACAACCCCTTTGGATGTCAGTGTGGGGATTTCTCAGAAAATTAGGAAACAACTTTCCAAAGGATGCTCAATCGTGCCACAAGGACATGTGCTCAACTATGTTCATAGCAGCTTTGTTTATCATAGACAACCTATGGAAACAACCTAAATGCCCCTCGATCGAAGAATGGATAAGGAAAATGTGGTACATTTATACAATGGTGTACTACACAGCAGAAAAAATTAACAACAGCTTGAATTTTGCAGGAAAATGGATGGACCTAGAAAACATTATTTTGAGTGAGGTAACCCAGACACAGAAAGACAATTATCATATGTACTCACTCATAGATGGTTTTTAAGCATAAAGCAAAGAAAGCCAGCCTACAAACTACAATCCCAGACACTAACAATGCGGACACTAAGAGAGACTTACATAGATCTAATCTACACAGGAAGAAGAAAGTAGAAAAAGACGAGATCTCGTGAGTATATTGGGAGCATGGGGACCTAGGGGGAGGGTTGAATGGGAGAGGGGAGAGGCAGGGAGGGGAGCAGGGAAAAATGTACAGCTCAATAAAAAAAATTCCTTGCTATAGAGGTGTCAGGACTGAAGTCCATATCTGTAATCCCAGTGCACAAGAGGTAAAGATGGGATCCTCAGAGCACACTGGCTAGCCTGTCCAGCACAGCTAATGAGCTCTAGGTTCAAGTGAGAGGTCCTCTCTCCATAAATGAGGTGAAGAGCTTCTGGCCTCAGTACTTCTATGCACATGCATGCTTACGCACCTTAACATGTGTATTCCCATACATACAAACACGTGCATTGACACACATCATATAACAGATACATGCAAATTAACTAATAACTAACTAACTAAAGGCCAGCCAGGAAGCCATGTGGTGGTGACACACATCTTTAATCCCAGCACTCAAGAGGCGGGCAGGTCTCCATGAATTTGAGGCCAGTTTGAGTCTGGTCTATGGAGTTAGTTCTAAGATAGCAAAGGCTACAAAAAGAAATCTTGTCTTAAAAAAATCAAAAACCGAAAGAAAGAAAGAAAGAAAGAAAGAAAGAAAGAAAGA
>NW_026076291.1:0-1265 GCF_014885135.2 Alexandromys fortis
AGGGAGGGAGGGAGGGAGGGAGGGAGGGAGGGAGGGAGGGAGGGAGGGAGAAAGAAAGCCGGCTGTGGAGGCCAGTAAGCAGCATGCCTCCGCCTCCATGTCTTCTGCATCAGCCTCCATCTCCAGGTTCTTGCCTTGACTTCCTGCCGTCATCTTCCTCCATGACAGAGAGTGAACTGAGAGTTTGTGAGAAGCAATAAACTCCTCTGCTCATTGAGTTGATCACAGCGGGAGAAAAACCCAGCTAAACCTGCCTTGATGGGAAAAGCAAGCCCACCTCCCCATCCCATTGCCAGGAAGCAGGGCAGCTTTGAACTACTGTCCAATCTAGTACCTCCCACATAGACTACAGAACCTGCCACTGCCCTCCTTTAAATCCGTAAGAATCTGAAACCCCTTTGTTCTGGGGATTGAAGGCTCTTTCCGTTAAGACTCCTATCACGCCATATGTGGCAGTTATGCCTTCGAATGACAGCTCCCGGGGGATTTGGAGGAGCCCCAGGGTCTGAAGGGAAGGCGCTCTCTCTTCAAAGCCCCTCATGCTGCCTGTGGTATGGGCGCTTTTCCTTTTCAAACCCTGATCAGGGCTCCAGTGCTGGGCATCTCCAGTCAGCTCCTTTCCGTGAACTCCTTGGTTTCTGCTTCATTTTATTTGTAACATTGTTCTAACAGCTGGTTAAAGACATCTCCAGGAGCTAGAGAGACAGATGCCTCTGTAGTTAGAAGCGCTTGCTTGTCACTCTTGCAGAGGATCCAGCTTTGGTTCCCAGCACCCCTACCGTGGTGTGTAGTTCCAATTCCAGGGGATCTGATGCCCTCTGACTTCTGCAGTCACCAGGTCTGCGCATGGTACACATACATAGACCAGCAAAACATTCGTATGCATAAAAACATCTAAAATATTTAAATATGTGTAAAACAATGGGCTGTCAGTATGCCACGGCCACATTTGTTAAAATGTTGCCGTGTTTGCTTTAAAGGTTTCCTTTTCTGGGTGAAAATAAGGGTAGGGTGATAGTTCAGAGCTCCTGTCTGTGTTTAGCATTCACAGGGCTCTGAGATTAGCTTTTAACATCATCAGAATAGCTGGATAAATATACGAGTGCCGGGGCTGGAGAGATGGCTCAGAGGTTAAGAGCACTAGCTGCTCTTCCAGAGGTCCTGAGTTCAATTCCCAGCAACCACATGGTGGCTCACAACCATCTATAATGAGATCTGGTGCCCTCTTCTGGTGTATATATGTTAACAGAACATTGTATGCATAA
>NW_026076292.1:0-1279 GCF_014885135.2 Alexandromys fortis
GGAAGAACTGCAACCTTTATTATGGTATCAAGCGAGGCTGGGGCCAAATGCCATCTTGTAATGGCAGCCACTCAAATCGGCTCCCAGCACCTCTCTACTTCATCTTGAATGTTCCTATTCTCTTTTGCATTGATTCAATTTACTTTCTAGACTATTATTTATATCTTCATTAAAGCTAGTGTTCTTTATAATGTTTCTATCTTTTTATTTAATTCCGTTTACAAATCTTTAATTATAATCATAATTTTATTCAGCTGTGTGTTTGTATTTTATTGGACCTTACTCAAGCTTTTGTATTTTCTCAGGCTTCAGTGATGTACGTGGTCTGGAACCAAGCTTGTGGGTTTACAAGCAGTGGGAAAGGTTTGACAATGGAAAGAAGTAACCTCCAGGCAAAGAGGCTTCTCAAGGGAAAAGGGTTCTTGGTTACAGGTCTGAAACTAGGTTTGTGGGTTTGAAGGTGAACAAGGATTGGGGTAAAGGAATGCAAAAGAATGAAACAGATTACTCAGGAATCATGGTTTGCAAACAAAACAGGTTTGTGGGACTTGACAATGGAATGAGCCTTGCTGGTTTACTATTGGCCCTTTCTTTTTTTTTATTATTATTAAATTAAAAATTTCCACCTCTTCCCCTCCTCCCATTTCCCTCCCGCTCCCCCCATTCCCCTTCCCCTCCTTCTCCAGTCTAAAGAGCCCTCAGGGTTCCCTGCTCTGTGGGAAGTCCAAGGTACTCCCCCCTCCATCCAGGACTAGGAAGGTGAGCATCCAAACAGACTAGGCTCCCACAAAGTCATTACTTGCAGTAGGATCAAAACCCAGTGCCACGTTTGGCTTCTCAGTCAGCCCTTTTTGTCAGCCACGTTCAGGGAGTCCGGTTTGATCACATGCTCCATCATCCAGCTGGCCTTGGTGAGCTCCCATTAGATCAGCCCCACCTTCTCAGTGGGTGGGCGCACCCCTAGCAGCCCTTTCTCTCCCTTCTTTTCTCATCTTTCTTGTTTCCTTTCTTCTTTGTTCCTTTTAAAAATTTGAAACAGTTATGGAAAGGAATTCAAATTTATGCAGTGTTTGCATATGAAAATCTTTGAACTTTTATTCTTACTGAAAAAAGACTGCAAGAATAAAGTACTAATAATGATTGCAAATTTATAACAACATATATTTTTAATGCAGTAAATCTATTTTTAAATCAATGATTACTTAAGAAATATATTAATAATGAAAAGCATGTTGACTTAAAGAAAATAGAAAATAACACTGTAGATTTCATGCCTCTC
>NW_026076293.1:0-1299 GCF_014885135.2 Alexandromys fortis
GTTCTTTGTATATTTTGGAGATCAGACCTCTGTCTGATGTGGGGTTGGTAAAGATCTTTTCCCATTCTGTAGGCTGTCGTTTTGTCTTGTTGACCGTGTCCTTTGCTTTACAAAAGCTTTTCAGTTTCAGGAAGTCCCATTTATTAATTTTTTCTCTCAGTGTCTGTGCTACTGAGATTATATTTAGGAAGTGGTCTCCTGTGCCGATGTGTTCAAGTGTACTTCCCACTTTCTCTTCTATGAGGTTTACTGTGTCTGGCTTTATGTTGAGGTCTTTGATCCATTTGGCCTTGAGTTTTGTGCATGATGATAGATATGGGTCTATTTTCATTCTTCTACATGTTGATATCCAGTTATGCCAGCACCATTTGTTAAATATGCTTTCTTTTTTCCATTTGATATTTTTTTGCTTCTTTGTTTAAAAAAAAAAGGTGTTCAGAGGTGTGTGGATTAATATCCAGGTCTTTGATTTGTTTCCATTGGTCCTCCTGTCTGTTTTTATGCCAATACCAGGCTGTTTTCAGTACTGTATCTCTGTAGAAGAGTTTGAAGTCAGGAATGGTGATGCCTCCAGAAGTTCTTTTATTGTACAGGATTGTTTCGGCTATTCTGGGGTTTTTGCTTTTCCATATGAAGTTGAGTACCATTCTTTCGAGGTCTGTGAAGAATTTTGCTGGGATTTTGATGGCCATTGCGTTGAATCTGTAGATTGCGTTTGGTAAGATTGCCGTTTTTACTATGTTAATTCTACCTACCCAAGAGCATGGGAGGTCTTTTCATTTTCTGGTGTCTTCAATTTTTTTCTTCAAAGATTTAACGTTCTTGTCATACAAGTCTTTCACTTGTTTGGTTAGAGTTACTCAGAGATATTTTATGCTATTTATGGCTATTGTGAAGGATGATGTTTCTCTGATTTTATTCTCAGCCCTTTTATCATCTGTGTATAGAAGGGTTACTGATTTTTTTTTTTTTTGAGTTAATCTTGTATCCTGTTACAAGGAGATCTGCAGGGCGGGCTTGGGTAGAATGCTACCTACACTCTTGCATACTTAAGGGTTCCTTACACTCTTCTCTAGTGTTTCTTAAGCTGCAAATTGTTAAAGCACAGTGGTGATTCAGGAATCAAAACTGAAAATTAATGTTTATTTTTACCTCTTTCATAACTAATATTGGTTGTGACTGTGTTTCTTTTTTTGTTTTTGTTTTTTTAAATATTTATTTATTCATTTATTTATTATGTATACAATATTCTGTCTGTGTATATGCCTGCAAGCCAGAAGAGGGCACCAGACCCCATTA
>NW_026076294.1:0-1300 GCF_014885135.2 Alexandromys fortis
AAAAAAAACCTACTCAGCACTCTAGAAATAAGACAACCTCTCTCTTCTGGGTGCTCTCCAAAATGAAGGTTACACCAAAGCATAAGCAGGGAAATCTAGATTCCAATTAAGTGCAGAAGACAACAAAGCAAGTTTTGTCTATATAGGCGTATATGTGTACACAGGCCCACGTGTGTGTTGGGGGCACATGGGGTGTGATTGTGCACAGGTGCACGTGTGCTGAGGGGCATGTGTGTACACGTGCATGTGAAGACCAGGACAACCTTGGCTGTCGATCCCATCTGCCTTGGGGTCAAGCCCTTTGCTTCTGTTTGGTATCTCTCTCAGAGGATCTGTGCTGTCTCGTTCTGGATCTCATGGAAAGATACTCTCCAAGGGTCCTTGGGCCTGCAATCTCGTCCTTGGGGTCTGAGTCTCTCTGCCTGGTATGTAGGACCTGGGAAGACTGAAAAGCAGCCACCTCATCTCCGAACCGGTGAGCCACAGCTATCACAACTGCCTTCTATCCCCCCACCCCATGATCCTGCGGGAGAGTGCTGTACCGTCCTGCTCCCACGGGTGCGGGAGAGTACTGTACCGTCCTGCTCCCACGGGTGGAGAGACAAAGGGCAGGAAGCCTTTCTCTCCTCAACACCTCACAACAGCAAGGCTCTGCTTGTCTTTATTTGTAGCATCGAGTTTGGACTTCTAACGGTATGAAAGTTCTTCATTTCACCAGGGAAACAGCAGGCAGTGGCTTTCCTGAGGCAACGTTGTGGGGAGAAAGCAGAACCCTCAGGCTTTCTTGTTCTCTCCTCCTAGCCACCCCACACTCCTAGCTGGTCTACCCCTTCCACGCAGTCTCCCCAGTGTGAATTCCCAGCTCCTACAGCCTGGGGCAGAGAGGAGGGCACATCTGTGGAGTGGGAGGTCCCAGGGAGAGTCCAGAAGAAACAATTTGATATCTCCTAAAGGGTGCTACATGTGATTCAATCAATAAAAATGAGGCCCTTGGTATCTCACTGAATCTAGGGCTATCCTCCTATAGTCATAGAACTGAGGACCAAAGAAGGAGATTGCATACAAGGATGTCTGTTCTGATCCACATCTCTTTAGATGTGTCTCCACACACTGCGGGAACTGAGTGCCCCTGAAGCCAGCATCGTGTAGAAAACAAATTCCAGCACATTTTTGTTAGGTATTTATTTGGTTTTTTGGTTTTTTTGGTTTTTTTTTTTTTTTTCGAGACAGGGTTTCTCTGTGGTTTTGGAGCCTGTCCTGGAACTAGCTCTTGTAGACCAGGCTGGCCTCGAACTCACAG
>NW_026076295.1:0-1193 GCF_014885135.2 Alexandromys fortis
ACCCTAACCCTAACTATAACAGTAAACATAACCCTAACCCTAACCCTAACACTAACCCTAACCCTAACACTAACCCTAACACTAACCCAAACCCTAACCCTAACTTTAACCCTAATCCTAACCCTAACCATAACCCTAACCCTCTCATTAACCCTAACCCTAACCCTCACCCTAACCCTGACCATAATCCTAACCCAAACCCTAACCCTAACCCTAACCCAAACCCTCATCCTCATCCTCATCCTCACCCTAACCCTCACCCTAACCCTAACCGTAACACTAACCCTAAACCTAAACCTAACCCTAACCCTAAACCTAACCCTAACCCTAACTTTAACCCTAACCCTAAACATAACCCTAACCCTAACTTTAACCCTAACCCTAACCCTAACCCTAACCCTCACCCTAAACCTCAGCCTCACCCTAACCGTAACCGTAACCCTAACCCAAACCCTAACCCTAAACCTAATTCTAACCATAATCCTAACCCTAACCCAAACCGTAACCCAAACTCTAACCCAAACCTTAACCCTAACCCTAACCCTAACTTTAACCCTAACCCTAACCCTAAACCTAACCCTAATCCTAACCCTATTTTTAACCATAACCCTAACCCTAAGCTAAACCCTAACCCTAACCCTAAACTAACCCTAAACCTAACCCTAACCCTAACTCTAAACCTAACCGAAACCCTCACCCTAACCCTAACACTAACCCTAACCCTATCCCTAACACTAACCCTAACCCTAACCCTCACCCTCACTCTAACCCTAACACTAACCCAAACCCAACCCAAACCCTAACCCTAAACCTAACCCTAACACTAACCTCAACCCTAACTCTAACCCTGACCCTAAATTTAACCCTAACCCTACACCTAACCCTAACCCTAACTTTAACCCTAACCCTAACGCTAACCCTAACCCTCAACCTCACCATAACCGTAACAGTAACCCTAACCCTAAACCTAAACCTAACCCAAACAGTAACCCTAACCCTAACCCAAACCTTAACCCTAACCCTAACCGTAACTTTAACCCTAACTCTAACCCTAAACCTAACCCATATCCTATCCCTATCTTTAACCCTAACCCTAATCCTAACCTAACCCATAACCCTACCCTAACACTAACCCTAATCCTAAACTTAAACCTAACTCTAACCCTAACCGTAACGCTCACCCTAACCCTAAC
>NW_026076296.1:0-1237 GCF_014885135.2 Alexandromys fortis
TAGTTGAAAAAATTTCATACAATATATTTTGATCACAGTTTCCCCCTTCTCATCTCCTCCAAGATCCTTCTTACCTCTCTACCCTTTCAACTTCATGTCTTCTTCTCAACAACAGGCAAATGAATGAAGATTTTAAAAAATTTAAAAAGAAAGAAAAAGCACAAGAAACACACATACACAAGCAAAACCCATAAAAACACCAAATCTGAAACCGTAGCATATAAGTAAAAGACCAATAATGAAAAAAAAAAGTCCTAAAAGCTTTATGAGGGACACTATTGAGTCTTTGTAGAATGCTTGCTTTTTTCCCATATTTTTTCCTTTTTAAACATTACTTTAATATTAATCCTTTTAAAAAGTTTCTTAAAGTTGAAGTAAGGCTATTGATGTGAAACTTTAAAAACTACCTTCTTCTTAATTTTTATTTATGTGTATATATGAGTGTCTGCCTTGTGCCCACAGAGGCCAGGAGAGAGTCTGATGCCCTGGAGTTGGAATTACAGGCAGATGTCAGCCATAATATAGGTGCAGTGATCTGAAACTTGGGATTTGGGGTGTTTAGTAGGTCTTTTGCCGGGCGAATGGGTGTGGACACTCTCCTGGGTACTGTGTAGGCACCAGTCACAGCTTCCTTAAACTTTTTCAGATGCTTTCCTTTCAGCCTGGGTCGTTTGCTAACACGTGGTCACCCACACAGGGGTTCTCTGCCCAGCAGCGCTGTTCTGTGTTGGTGATGCTTTGCCTTGCCCAGGGTCCCATCACGTTACTCCAATCTGCAGCGTTTTTGTTGCTTTTAGATGTGTTTACTGTATGTCCGTGCATGTGCTCATGACATAGCACATTTGTGGAGGTGAGAGAACAATGTAAAGGAATTGATCTCTGCTATGTCTGTCCCAGAGACTGAACTCAGGTTACCTACTTGGCAGCAAGAGCCCTCACCCGCTGAGCCCTCTCTCTGACATTGATTTCGTGTTAGTTATCCTTGGGTTTGTCACCTAACCTCAGTAGCCCAGTAGATACTTTTTCAGTAAACCCAGAGCCTTGGGCAGCCTCTCCCTCGCACTGAACTACAACCTCAGTGCCGGAAGTTCTCTTTGGTTTCAGAGACAGCACTTCGCTGGCCTCAAACCTAGGATCCTTCTGCTTTCAATTCTTTTTTTTTTTGAAAGAAAAAAAAAAAGAAATTCCCGCTTCCTCCCAGCTTCCCGTTTCCCTCCCCCTCCTCCCACTCTTCTCC
>NW_026076297.1:0-1261 GCF_014885135.2 Alexandromys fortis
GGTTTCCACATAGAGTGTCAAGACCGAACGGCGCCATTTCCATTAACGTGATGACAGGCATGTTACGGAGTCCTCTGCTGGACTGCAAATCTCCTGCCGAGCCTGAGGAGGGAATGTGAGTTAGAGAGAGGTAGCATTGATCATATCCAGGGGACAGCATCTGGCAGGAGTCCCCGTCAGCTATAAGAATATCTGAGAGCAGCGTGGACGGCTGTGGGGATGGGACAAAGGGAGTCCCTCTCTCTCCTTCTCTTCCTCTCCACGTTCTCATCCAGTATTGTTTTCTGTCTCCTGAGGAAAAGGAAAAGATACCCACAGCACTCTCTCTGCCCTGGAAGACCTTGATTTCCCAATCTCAGCCGTTTTTCCCCCATTGAAGCTTCTCACTGGGCATAACCCTTGAGGCATCTCTACTCAAAGATGGTGTGGGGAATTTCACTCTTCATCTCTGCCTCTGGGCCCTGACCTTTAGAAATACGATTTATTAAGAGGTAGAAAAGGGTTCTGAGACCAGCAGTGCCCCAGGGAGAACTGGGCCAGAGGGCCTGGGAAAGTCCAGAACTCAAATACCTTGAGTCAAGAGAGTTTAAGTCCCTTGTTGGTCATTCACATAGCTCTAGCCTTTTCTGACATTTGAAAACCATGGACTTTTCTTGAACATGCTCTTATCCTTACATGTAGTTTCCAGTCTTTTCTTGCCATTGATTTCTTTCATTTGCTAGCATTGATGCCCCGTTCCCTGGCCAACTCTCCCCAACACACATAGAGCAAGCTCTGATAGGGTCCAAGTGGAGACGTGCTTGTTCCCATGGAGAGAGGGGTCTGCATCCTCTCTGGGTTTGGGCGAATTCATGTTTACCTTCCTATCATGCTCCTGGAAATTCAGTAATCCAAAGAGCCTCAAGTTCGTTTCATAATCCTGATTTCCTCAAGAGCATCCAGGTAGAAATGTAACTGGACAAAATGGGTGTGACTGAAGGTTAACAGACTGAAGAAAGCCATTAGACCTGCGAGGTCACATTTAACGTTAGCAGTTTGTGCCCCATTCCTTCCTCCCGAGAACAGGGCAGAAACCTGTATAAAACTGGGGTCTTAGTCTCTACTATTAGACAAGGTAGGTAAGAGAATTTCTTCATGGCCAGCCTCAAGACAGACAAACAAGGAAGAGTGGAGACTATTTTTAGTTTCTATGACTGCACCGGGGAAAATAATGCTAGTTTCTGTGGCTTGCTTTGGAAAGAAAAACGAGCAGGTAGAAAGG
>NW_026076298.1:0-1300 GCF_014885135.2 Alexandromys fortis
CACAACCATCTGTACTGAGATCTGGCACCCTCCTCTGGCATGTGGGCATACATGGAGGCAGAATGTTGTATATATAATAAATAAATAAATCTTTTTTAAAAAAAGACATGGGCTGTCTAGCCCTAGCAGTCAGCCTGCTTGGCAGGCGTAGCTGTGTGGATTGTACCCTTACTTCTTGCATCTTGAGGGACTCCCTTTTGAGTCTGCAAGCAAACACATCCTGTTTACCGAATGCCTGCCCCATGTCTGGGGGTGAATTCCTGGCCCTGTCAACACCAACCAAAGGCATTTTTTATCTATAAAACAGAAGAATTTAGCTAAATCTCTCTTTTTGACCCTTATTCCCCTCTTGCTGATGAATTTATCTTCCTTTGAAAATGACTGTTCCCATGTCTATTGGACGACAGTGAACCTGCGCCTTACCTTGTCCTGCAGACCTGTCCGAGTCCTACAGCCGGCAGAACCTTTTCTTCCTTCTTGTCCCAGGATTGCGCCTTCGTCGTCCGATAGTTAGCCGTGCTTCAGGTCCCTGTTCAGGCGCCACTGTACCTGTCCAGCAGGTCCAGTTATTCCTCCCCTGGAGAGAGAGAGACACAGAGAGAGAGAGAGAGACAGACAGACAGACAGACAGACAGAGACAGAAGGCCAAGCATGGTGGTTTTAATATTAGTATTTGTATTGAAGGATAGTCAGGCTAGCTACACAGTCAGAAAGAGACAGATGAGAGAGACACAGAGAGGAAAGACAGAAAGACAAATACACAGAGACAGAGAGAGGAGAGACAGACACACAGAGAGATAGAGATACAGGGAGACCCAGGGAGAGGGAGAGTAGCTGAAAATGTGGAGCCATCTCTGTAACTGGGCCAACTCTTAGGAGTGCTTCCATCAGGAGCTTACCAGCTGGAGCAGGGGGGCAGAGCACAGAGGTAGGGTATCTGATTTACCTAAGACAAGCCCTGGGTTCAGTTCCCAGAACTGGGAGGAAAGGCCTTGGTTATGATTCATCATCAAGAAAAGAAGAAATAGAGGAGGGGAAAATTCACAATCAGAATAGCTATGTAGAAATAGCATGTTAGGTTCTCTTACCTGCATAAGAGATGCAAAAAAAAAATGAAAAATTATCTCTAGACCCCTCTTCCTTATTTCATCAACATTCAAACATATTTTCTTTTTTATATAATGTTTCCTTAAGCCGGGCGATGGTGGTGCACGCCTTTAATCCCAGCACTCGGGAGGCAGAGGCAGGCGGATCTCTGTGAGTTCGAGACCAGCCTGGTCTACAGAGCTAGTTCCAGGAC
>NW_026076299.1:0-1275 GCF_014885135.2 Alexandromys fortis
GGTAGGATGGCCATTTTTTATTATATTAATCTTTCCATCTCCTGATATCTTCTTCAATTTTTTCAGTATCCTAAAGCTTTTATCATACAAGTTTTTTACTTGCTTGGATAGAGTTAACCTGAGATATATTATTTGAGGCTATAGTTAAATATGTTGCTTCCCTGATTTCTTTCTCAGTCCCTTTGTCATTTATATATAGGAGTACTACTGGTTTTTGTGAGTTAATATTGTATCCACCTACCTTGCTGAAAGTGTTTATCAGCTGGAGAAGTACCCTAGTAGAATTTTTAGGGTCATATATGTATATAGTATTATATCATTTGCAAATAAGTATATTTTGATTTCTTCCTTTCTAGTTTGTTTCTTCTTGACCTTCAGTTTTATTATTACTCTACCTAAGACTTCAAATACTTATATTGAATAGGTATGGAGAGAGTGGACAGCCTTGTCTTATTCCTGATTTTAATGGAATTGCTTTGAGTTTCTGTTCATTAATTTAATATTGTCTTTAAGCTATAGATTGCCTTTATTATGGTTAGGTATGTCCCTTGTGTCCCTAATTTCTCCAGGGCTTTTATCATGAAGGGGTGTTGGATTTTGTCAAAGGCCTTTTCTTCATCTAATGAGATGATCATGTGATTTTTGTCATTCAGTTTGTTTATATAATGGGTTACATTTTTTGATTATTTATGTATATTGAAATATTCCTGCATCTCTAGGATAAAGCCTACTTATGGTGGATGATCCTTTGGATGTGTTCTTGGATTAGGTTTGCAAGTATTTTTATTGAGCATTTTTGTATCTATGTTTATAAAAGAAATTGGTCTGTAATTCTCTTATTTTTTGGTTGGGTCTGTATGTGGTTTGGGTATTACAGTAACTGTGGTCTTAAAAAGAATTGGGCAGTGTTCCTTCTGTTTCAGTTTTGTAGAATAATTTAAGGAGTATAGGCATCAATTCTTCTATGAAAGTGTTATAGAAGTCTGCACTTAAACCATCTGGTTCTGAGCTTGTTTTTGTTGGGAGAATTTTTAATGACTGCTTCTATTATACTTAGGGTTATAGGTATGTTTAAACTGCTTTAGCTCATCTTAATTTAATTTTGATAAGTAACATGTATTGAGAAAATTATCCATTTCATTTAAATTTTCCAATTTGTTGGAGTATAGGATTTTTAAGTATGTCCTTATGATTCTCTGGATTTCCTCAATGTCTGTTATATTCATTTATATTTGTTATGTTGTTATATTAATTTCTAATTGTATTAATTTGGAT
>NW_026076300.1:0-1241 GCF_014885135.2 Alexandromys fortis
GAGTTTTTTTTATCAGTTTAAAAGGATAAACTCAACAAACAAATTTCAGTATAACTTCTTAACATGTTCTAAATAAAGGGTGTTTTAAGATATACAAATGCAAGTTATAAAGGTGTGAGGACAAATACAAGTTATCGAATTTCTCATGCTTCCTTTCATAGTCTTAAAAATACTTTTCATTGTGCAAAAACATCCATCATAGTCATTCTGACAAATATATTGCTGTTTATATAATGTATATGTCTAAAACTTTTATTTTCATAAACTCAAAATATTCTTGTGATTTCCAGGGAACCAAACTGAAGGATCCACCTTAAACAGACCAGATACAACCATCTAACTTTGTCCTCTGTCCTGCCAACACCTTGCCAGGTCCAAGGGACACCAGACAATTCCATATCACAAACCCTGGACAGGAGTAAAGTGACCAGCTACCACAGTATGTGGGTAGCACTCAGCTTTCTCAGGCCCCACCCTCAAGATGATGCCCAGAAAGAAGCAGGAAACAGTCTTGAGACTCCACTGTCCCAATTCCCTCAACCTACTAGACCTGACTTCCTGCCTTTTTATTATAAGAAAAAATGGGGCTGTTATAATCTGCTGGCCTTATCTGTTACCTGGGTACTCTATATCTTTAAGAGACAAGCCCCAGTCACTCCCACCTCCCCTTATGATTAGGCAAGCAGATCTCTCACCTCCTCTCCAGTCTGCTCTCTCTTTCCTTCCCTCTTCTGAAGAGATAACTATTGCCTCTCTCACCCCCCCTCACCCTTCTTCTGGAGAGGCAACTTCTGCTTCTCTCCTTTCTTTCCTGCCTTTCTCCCTTCCTGCCCTTCTCCCTTTCCCTCCCTCCTCCATAACTCACTAAATAAACTCTATATCCAAGCTATCTCTCTCTGCATGGTGCATCTGTCTGTCTCTCACCAAATCCTCAGGCCACCTGCCAGGGAACCTGCCAAGGCCTTGGGTGACCCACTGCTTCTCTTCTGTCCCTCATGGGACTGCTGCCCCTTGTGGGACCAGTACTCTATCACCTATTAGCAGCCATTACAATTATTTACTTTTTAAATTAAGTTATGGTTTATCACTCATACCACTCAGTTATAACTAGTTTTTTCCAAGACTGTGATTTACAACTCACACAATAACATATGCATCTTAACACAGACATAGTTCAGTCACTTTAACTTTCACATAAATTACAAGTCTTATCTACAGTAAGTTATGAACCAATTTATGTT
>NW_026076301.1:0-1298 GCF_014885135.2 Alexandromys fortis
GAATGACCGGAGATGCCTACATAGCTGGTCATACCGATCAACTGGGCCTGTCATCGGAAGCAGCCCCTCTCTTCATACCAAACTCTGGACGGCATTTCCTGCCTGCCTGCCTTCAAGACTCTTGTCAGCCAGAGAGTCTTCCGACCCAGCGGGACTTACTGTGACTCAGGGCCTCTGCCCCTCTCTTTCCCAGAGTTTCCAGATTTCCTTGATGGCAGCGAAGGAAGGTAGGAGGAAGCTAAGGAAGCAGGAGGTGAAATCGAGATCTGCTATGAAGCAGTACACACGCCTGAGGTCCGGAAGGAATGCACTGAAGAAATACACCCGGAAACACAACTGGCTGGCTTCGTGATAAAGTGGATTTCGTGGTCAGGATGTGAGGGGTTCCTGGTGGCTCTGAATGGTGAGTCTATTGGCCAGGACTGATGAACAGTGACACACTGTCAGGTTGTGGATCTGAAATTTCCCCTCCAGGGCAGGTTGTAAATGCTGTCCCTTACCTGGTGGCATTCTTTTGGCAGAATTTCCTTTACTTCCTGCCTCCTTTTCTCTTCCCAACTGCTATGGAGTAAGTCAAGACCCAAGTAGGTGCTCTGCACTTCAGTGTCTATAGACTGTGACCCGGAGACTGCCCACTGTCCCTCCAGTGTATCGCCGGCCATCTGTCCAGGCTATTTCATTAAAGGTATTGCAAATCCTTAGGTTTTCAGGCCATGGGGCCCTTGTCCATTTGCAGATTCTCAGGAAGAATAACATCCCCTTCTCTGCATTGCATGAAGTGTGGCTCGCCTGTCCCAGAGAGAACACAAAGGGTTACATAGTGGCCAGGCCGCCACAGCAAGGGGTGATGAGACAGAATAAAAATGATTAAGATAAAAATAAAACATAGTATCTAACACTTACTAACTTCTTAGTAAGTGCCAGGCAGCGCTCCAAGGGTGACACCTTGCCTAATCCTCATGACAGCTTTTATGAAGTGGGTAAAACAGACTCCCTATTTATTCCTGCTTCTCTGCTAAGAGATCTCAATTTAGTTTATCCCCATGGCATGGCAAAGGAACCGAGAGCAAACACACAAACCTACCGACTCTGAGATGGATGCCCAAAGAAGGGTTTTGAGACCAATCCAGGAGAATTAGGAAGCTGAAGCTAAGAAAGGCTGAGGGTGTGGCTGGGGTATAGCTGAGAGAGTAGCTGAGGGAGTAGCTGAGGGAGTAGCTGAGGGTGTAGCTGAAAGTTGAGGGTGTAGCTGAGGGCATAGCTGAAGGTGTAGTTGAGGGTGTAGCTGAGGGAGTAGC
>NW_026076302.1:0-1298 GCF_014885135.2 Alexandromys fortis
ATTGATATGACACTCCCACATCACATCCAAGGTCTAGGCGTTCTTTCAGGCAACACCAGGAACCCCATCTGATACACAGTTCACACTCCCTGCACAAACTCTCATTCCATTGCCTTCAGCTCTTCAACAACTCGCTCAATCATCAGAATGAGTCCAATGCCTTTGTGGGTGAAGCAAAGCAGAGCAGAACAAACGATATGTGTTCATCAATGCTGTTTCTACTATACAGCCTAGCTTAGTGCACACCCAAAATTAAAAAAGTTAAAAATGCCAGTAATTTCTTAAACAATATATCAATGACGGTACGGTCCATTCTTCTGAGTCCCTGGTCTTCTTTCATCACTCAACGTGGCATGATTCCTTTATCATGTTGTACTATATGCTGAAGCCTGCATGGAATTGCCACATAATCATAGAAAGCATTAGTGAGAAGAGTTCGATTCAGATAAAGCTTTCCCATAACTAAATCTCAATGATCTCTCTAGCAAGCCCAAATAACTATGATATTCCATGACCTCGATACCAAACCCAAATAACTCTAATGCCCATTAATCAATATTGTATTTACCCCAAATTTTAGTGATTTACCATCAAAACCAGAAAAGTTAAGGAACCCATACCAGGTCCCTGAGTTCGGACTGGCAACACCAGGAACCCCATCTGGTTCTAATAAACACCCTGGCTTTGGTGCACACCCGATGTTAAAATCTCTTAAAAATGCCCATAAATTCTTCCACAATAAATCAATCGCAGTATGATCCATGCCTCTGAGTCACTGGTCTTCTTTCAACACACAACATGGCATGATTCCTTTATCGTGTTGTACTATATCCTGAAGCCTGCATGGAATTACCACATAATAATAGAAGGCATTTGTGACAACAGTTCGATTCAAAAGGAGTTTTCCCATGAGAAAATCTCAATGATCTCTCTAGCAAACGCCCATGTAGTGTAGTTTCCCCAAATTTTAGTGATTAGTCATCAAATCCAGCAAAGTTAAGGGACCCATCCATGTTGAAATAAGAGCAGCAGCGGGGCTGCGTCCCCAACACCCCAGCCGCTTGGCTAGCTCATGCCCAAAATAACAACACACAAACTGTGTTCAGTAAAACACCGCTTGGCCCATGAACTGTAGCCCTTACAGGCTAATTCTAGCTTCTGAACTAGCCCATTTCTAATGATGTGTGTAAGCACCCCAAGGTGTGCTTACCAAGAAGATTCCAGCCTCCATCCATCCTGGGTCGGAGCTGCCTGGGAGAGTGGAGCTTGGCATCATTGCTCCAAAGAGCAGAACTGTC
>NW_026076303.1:0-1282 GCF_014885135.2 Alexandromys fortis
AAAAATAAACAGACAGGGGGCTAGAGAGATGACTCAGTGGTTAAGAGCACTGGCTGTTCTTCTAGAGGACCCAGGGTCTATTCCCAGTACCCATATAGTGAATCACACTGTTTGTAACTCCAATTCCAGGGGATCTGACGTCCACTTCTGGCCTCTGGGTACTGCATATGTACCCACAGACATATATGAAGTCTAAGAACCTGTACACATAAAATAAAAATAAAGGAAAAGATTAAAAGATTTAATTATATATAATTTAATTTATATATATATATATTCATGTGAATGAACGCTATATGCATGCAGTACCGATGGAGGCCAGAAGAGGGCATCTGATCTCCAGGCATTACAAACAGTTGTAAGCAGCCTGCTACAGGTACTGGGAACCAAACTCGTAGGTTCTCTGAATAGCTGCCACTGCTCTTAACTGCTGAGCCATCTCTAAGGCCCTTAACTAGACTTCTTGTGGTATGAATCCCACGGGCTGTTATGTGACACTAGTTGAGTCACTTCATTCTCTGAGTGCCTCCCCACACCCCTGCCACCTTGTAGTGTAATATAATAATGGGAAGGAGAGGATGCCAGCTTGAGCATGGAGCAGGACCACACCAGCTTCTCCTTGGGTGTCACCTGACCTAGAGCTCAGATGCAACATCCCACCCAGGGGCACAGCCCAATCCACACCAAGACTCATCCTTACAGGACACTGGGGCCTGCTCTTGGCTGTCAGGTGTCTGCTGAGTGATGTAATGCAGTTGGTAGAGCACTTGAGCGTGCATGAGACATTGGGGTCAATCCGAGAACTGCAGAAGAACAGCGTGCATGAGACATTGGGTTCAATCCGAGAACTGCAGAGGAACAGGAGTGGTGGTGTGCACCTGCAATCCCAGCACTTGACAAGTGGAAGAAGGGTGGAGGCTCATTTGAAGGTTATGCTTCTTGAGTTCCAATCTAACCTGGGCTACATGAGACTGTTTTTTTTTTAAAGATTTATTTATTTATTATGTATACAACATTCCTTCCACGTATGCTTGCATGCCAGAAGAGGGCACCAAATCTCATTATAGATGGCTGTGAGCCATCATATGGTTTCTGGGAATTGAACTCAGGACCTTTGGAAGAGTAGTCAGAGCTCTTAACCACTGAGGCATCTCTCAAGCCCGAGACTCTGTTTTAAAAAAAGTGGCAGGCCGGGCGGTGGTGGCGCATGCCTTTAATCCCAGCACTCGGGAGGCAGAGGCAGGCGGATCTCTGTGAGTTCGAGACCAGCCTGGTCTACAGA
>NW_026076305.1:0-1187 GCF_014885135.2 Alexandromys fortis
ACAGCCAGAGTTATACAGAGAAACCCTGTCTGGGAAAAAAAAAAAAAAAAAAAAAAAAAAAAAAAAAAAAAAAAAAAAAAAAAAAAAAAAAAAAAAAAACCAAGGGGGAGAGGGGAGAAGAAACAATTCTAAAGCTAGCACAGCTTAGTTGAAATTTTGTGCTTCTGTATCTTTTTGTTAAATTTTTGTTGCTGTTGTTATTTTGTTTTTCAAGACAGGGTTTCTCTGTAGCTTTGGAACCTGTCTTGGAACTAGCTCTTGTAGACCAGGTTGTCCTCGAACTCACAGATATCTGTCTGCCTCTGCCTCCCAAGTTATGGGACTAAAGGCGTGCACCACCACCGCTCGGTTCTTTTTTTAAATTTTTTTTAGTTCTTTGAGAATATTGTACAATGTGTTTTGAACATGGTCACCTCCTTCTCTTAACTGTTCTCAGATCCACCTGCCATTCCCCACCCACACAACTTTGTGTCCTTTTTTATGTTGGTTTTATGCCCATCAAGTGCAGTTTGTACTGCCCATATATTCTTGAATGTGTGACCTTCTCCTGGAGCATGGTCAGCTTACCAGGGGCTACCCTCCTCAAGAGAACTGACCCTCCCTCTCTCAGCAGCTATCAGCTGACAAGAGCTCCTCGGCCGTGGGTGAGACTTCCAGCCCACCTCCCGGCTCCATGCTAGGATCTGCTCTGGCTTGAGAACAGCTCCAATATAAATATATTACAACAATAATCATAAAGTACTGGCCTGTGACATCCTGAACTTATGCTCAAAAACCTGGCATTCCTTCAATTCTGATAATCTAACTATACTTACAATTTTCCATTTGGACTATACAACTTTCCTGATTTACAAATTCCTTTAGTTTCTTATACAAGTATATACAAAGAAACACAAAAAGCCGGGCAATGGTGGTGCACGCCTTTAATCCCAGCACTCGGAAAGCAGAGGCAGGCGGATCTCTGTGAGTTTGAGACCAGCCTGGTCTATAGAGCTAGTTCTAGGACAGGCTCCAAAACCACAGAGAAACCCTGTCTCAAAAAACCAAAAAAAAAAAAAAGAAGAAAAAAGGAAAAAAAAGAAATACAAAATAAATATATTAAAAACTTGCCAATAATAATTCCAAAAGATCTTTTCATTTCACAGAAATATAATGAATACTAAGGAAAAATAAAACAAGCAGTGTGT
>NW_026076306.1:0-1302 GCF_014885135.2 Alexandromys fortis
TGTGTGTATGTCTGCAGGCCAGAAGAGGGCACCAGACCTCATTACAGATGGTTGTGAGCCACCATGTGGTTGCTGGGAATTGAACTCAGGACCTTTGGAAGAGCAGGCAGTACTCTTAACCACTGAGCCATCTCTCCAGCCGGTGTGGTAGTTTTAAAGTAATTGGCCCATATAATCTCATAGGGAGTGGCACTATTAGGAAGTGTGGCTTGTGGAAATAGCTATGGCCTGGTTGGAGGAATGTCACTGGGGGTGAGCTTTGAGATTTCCTATGCTCAGGAAACCACCTAGTGTCTTCTAGTTGACTTCTTGTTGCCTGGAAGATGTAGGACTCTCAGCTACTCCTCCAGTACTATGTCTACTTGCATGCTGCCATGCTCCCCTCCTTAATGATAATGGACTGACCCTCTGAAGTTGTAAGCGAGCCTCCTCAATTAAATGTTTTCCTGATGGAGTTGCAATCACAGCAATTTCACACTAAGTAAGACAAATGATCTATTCATCATTATGTCTCTATTAGCAGGCTGTGTGTGCCTGGAGGGGAAAAACAAGTCATTTGTTAAAATTATATTTTCATTTTTTTCTTTTCCTCTTCTTCTCTTTCTTTCTTTCTTTCTTTCTTTCTTTCTTTCTTTCTTTCTTTCTTTCTGTTTGTTTGAGTCAGGATCTCTCTATATATCTATTTAGGCTTGGCTGACCTGGAACTCATTATGTAGTTGAGGCTGATCTCAAACTCATAGATATCTGCTCTCCTCTACCTTCCAAGTGCTGAGGTTAAAGGCACGTGCCATCACTCCTGGCTTCAGTCATGGCATGTTATCTCTAGATTCCCAGTGGCTAGCAGAAAGACTTCCCAGAAATATTTCCTCTCCACCTGCACTGCCCACACACTGTGTGGCTCAGTCCCTCAATTTGTAACTTGTGTTCAGTGACTCTGACCTTCTGAGTCTCCATGAGGACCAGAGATCATTCAAATCTGGTGTTGTCTGGGCTTCTCTCCATAGCTAGGACTCTGATAGAATTGTAGTGTGGAAAGAGCATGCACACTCCCAGTGAGCAAAACTGTGTGAGTTTCTTGCCCTTTTTGAGGGATTCTTATATGTCTTAGATTTCTAATGGTTATTCTCACATCTGAGGCTTTTCCATCATATAGACGCTGCTACAGAAACATGAATAAAGTCTTCTTAAAAATAATCCTGGTCATGGCATATAGTAACATACATACTCTCTCTCTCTCTCTCTCTCTCGCTCTCGCTCTCGCTCTCGCTCTCTCTCTCCCTCTCCCTCTCTCTCTCTCTCTCT
>NW_026076307.1:0-1310 GCF_014885135.2 Alexandromys fortis
ATATATATATATATATATATATATGTATATATGTGTATATACACACAATGGAGATTGAACCCATCACATGTATATATACAAACAAAAGAGTGGGTTAAGTCCCTATTGTTGAAGATAACATGTACTTTAGATACAAGATCAGGTGACCTTACTTGAAAGCCTGCTCTTTGATGACTAGTTTTGATAGCACTGAATGTCACTACAAAAAGCCAACTGTGCTGCCAATGAGCCACAATGAAGATACTAAAGATTATATATGAGAGCAACAGAGGCACTCGTATATTGGTGTGACCAACAATTTTTAATTAAACTTAAAGCATTTTTAAGGAGAGGAACATCATACATGGCACTGGAAATTTAGCTAACTACAAAAAGCTTGTTAAGTCTTGGATGTGATAGGAGAATCTACTAATACTACATTGTTAAACTAGCATAATTTCTAAGTTTATTGTAAATATTTGTCCTTATAATCACATATCAAGTATAGCTTTTGCCCCTCATTCTTTAAAACAGACAGACCAGTATAGAAAACAACTGGCCAAAATGCAGAGAACAAGTGGTTGTTGAGTTTCTAGTCCCGATTGATAAATCTATTAAAAATAACCCTTGTACATAAGGCTCAGGGAACATAGAAACAAGGTACAAAAATTTATAAAAAAAAAAAAAAAGACAGCTGTTGTAAGAATGTATCTCCTGTAAGTGACAGGGAAGAGTCACCCATGATGCCTAAACCACATGGCTGTCTAAACAAGAACAGGGCAAGTATAAAAAAATCATATTCATGCTTAAAATAGGAGGAGAGAAAATTTAAGGAGTCTCTACCCCTGAATGAAAAACTATAGTTAATTAAGTAATGCTGAGGGAGAAATTGTCTTTCCCTGGAATAAAGATATAATTGGTAATTCAATACCATGTGATCAGCCTGGAATTTGTATATATACAAGTAATACTAAACTGACTGAGAGAACTGTATCAATATTATATATAAATTTGTATGTGTGTATGTATTTGTAATAAAAAAGAGATCAATATTTTGAGAATAAACAATGTGGGGTACATGAGAGAGTGGAGAAGACGGGAAAATATATAATTGCATTTTAATTATTAAAGACATTTTAAAGAAAAATATAGCAAAATAAAATGAAGTTATAATTGTTAATATTCAGGGACACCCTGGCACAGCACACCAAGCCCTGTGTTTACCTGCATTGCAGAGGGTAGCCTGTTACTTTAAGAGGCAAGCACCACTCTCTCTCTCTCTCTCTCTCTCTCTCTCTCTCTCTCTCTCTCTCTCTCTCTCTCTCTCTCTC
>NW_026076308.1:0-1296 GCF_014885135.2 Alexandromys fortis
AAAAAAAAAAAAAAAGAAAGAAAAGAAAAGAAAACTTGCCTGGAAGTGTTGGTGACCCAAGTCTTTAATCCCCACACTTGGGAGGCAGAGGCAGGCAGATCTCTGAGTTCGAGGCCAGCCTGGTCTAAGAGCTGGACAGTCAGCATTACACAGAGAAACCTTGTCTCAAAAAAAAAAAAAGGAGCAAAAAACTTATTAGGTCCAGAACAAACACTGTAATCTAACCATGAAGTAGTCTGGAATCTGAGCTGATGTGTTTCAGGCAGTGCGTGTTGGTGGTGCTGACATACCAGCATGCACAATGTAAAGAGTATACAGAGTAATCCTGTCTCAAAAAACCAATAAATAAATAAAACTGACTGTGAATTTTAACTATAGAAATTCATTAAGTTGTATAGTCTTTGGATCTAGTTGATTTCCCTTTTTTCTGTTTCTGTGTGTTTTGTTTTGTTTTCTACACAGGGTTTCTCTGTGTAACTGCCCTAGCTGTCCTGGAACTCGCTCTGTAGACAAACCTCCTCGAGCTCAGAGAGATGGCCTGCCACTGCCTCCTGAGTGCTGGGATTAATGGCATGTGCCACCACTGCCCCATGATTTCCTTTCTTTTTAACATAGAGCCCCTCCCTGACGCTAAAGCCACTGATTATGTGTAAGGTAGCCATGGAACTTCCAGATGACTGTCTGTGTTAGCTAGCCACCAAGCTTCAGGGATCTGCTTATCTCTACCCACCTAACACAGAGGTCACTGGCCTATGCCTCCGTCTCCGGCTTTTGGGTGCTGGGGATCTGAACTCAGGACCTCATGCTTTCGGTATAGCCAGCTTACCAAGTGCGCCATCTCTCCGACCCTTGAATTTATTTTTAGAATAATCACGGTGATGAACTCTCCCCTACCTTCCTCTCCTCTGTCCCTCTCCCCCATCTCCTTTATTCCTTCCTCAGCTCTCTTTCCTTTCTTCCTCTCTCTCCCTCTTACAATTTTCAGCCTAATTATGGTTAACTTTGTTATTCAGCAACTTATTATCCAAGCCCACTGTGAGTCATTATTCAGTCTGGAGGGGAAACACCGATGCTGCTCCTTCAATTTAATGCTCACCTAGTTCATTTAATTAGCAGTAAGTTTGGGGGCTGGAGAGATGGCTCAGTGGTTAAGAGCATTGCCTGCTCTTCCAAAAGTTCTGAGTTCAATTCCCAGCAACCACATGGTGGCTCACAACCATCTGTCATGAGGTCTGGTGCCCTCTTCTGGCCTGCAGACATACACACAGACAGAATATTGTATACATAATAAATAAA
>NW_026076309.1:0-1296 GCF_014885135.2 Alexandromys fortis
TCAAAAAAAAAATGAAGAGCACTTTTTAACCAATTTTAACCAATATTACTCTCACACCAAAAGCCAGGCAAAGACACTATAACTAATCACTGATGTCTTTTGTGGACATTGATGTCATAGCTAAAAGAAAATGCTATCAGGCCATATTTGCCAGTGTATTTAAAGAACTTTACATCAAAACAATGACTTTTTCACTTTCAATTCAAAGATAGAGCAATGTATAAAATTTAGTATAATGTACCATAAAACTAAAAGAAAATTCTTGGCAAGATAGAATAAAATTTTCAAAAATCAGTAGAGTTACCGACCAAAAACTTAGAGGGCATATAATACATAGTGATGAATTACTGGGGGCATTCTCTTCCATATTATTTTGTTTTCTGTCACTGTAAAAAATACCTGAACTTAATTCTAGTTTCAAAGATTTTAGTTTGTTTCACACATTGGCCCTGTTATTTTAGGACTGTAGAAGTGTAATATATACAGAAGCCTAGTGATCTCTTGGTGGCCAGAAGTTAGGAAGAGAGGAAAAGAAGATGCTAGTGTCCCAATATCCCCCTCTATAACACAGCCCTAATGACCTAACTGCCTTCCACTAGACAGCATGTCCTATAAACTCCACTAATTCCCAAGAGTGCTTAGGCCGGTGCATGTGACTATAGGAATATGACCTCTGTGGGACATTCATAATCCAAACTGTTGACACTTTTCAATATTAAAGAAAAATATGTTTATTACTGTTATCTCATTTCAACATATTAACAGGCTTGAGCAAAAAGGAGTGGCTATAAAGATCATAAAAGTATATGATAATTTTGTATTCATTTGTGTGTTGTGTTTTTTGGGGGTATTTTTATTTTGTTTTTATCTGTAGTCAAGAATTCTGTCTGGAAAACTGACTTTCATAAATGGAAGAGAAATACTATCTTACATATAAAAATTGAGTTTGCTTACCTTTGGGAAACTCTCCAGGGAGTCCTTCAGACTAAAATGGCTAAGGGGTCTATGTGGAAGAAGAGGCTGGAAAATAAGAGTCAGAGGTGCTTGACAACTCCAAGAAAGCAGTATCTTTTTAGACACAACAGGGATGATAAACATATGAATTCATAGAGACTATGACAACATGCTTATGAGTTGTACAAGTGCTGTGGGATAACCGTTTGGTATGCTATGACTATATGTTACTCTCATTGGTTGATACTTTGGCCAATAGCAAGGCATAATATAGCCTGGTTCCCGCAGTTGTTAAGTCCCAAAGAAATCACACAGAGGTCTACATTAATCATAAACTGATTG
>NW_026076310.1:0-1182 GCF_014885135.2 Alexandromys fortis
GTAACCCTAACAAGTAACCAGTAATCATAAAACACAACCCTAAACTAACCCAAACCCTAACCCTAACCCTAATTTTATCCCTAACAATAAGCCTAACCCTAACGCTAACCCTAACCCTAAACCTAGCCCAAAACCTAACCCTAACCCTAACCCTAAACCTAAACCTAACCCCTTAACCCTAACCTCCTATCCCTAACCCCCTAACCCTAACCCTAAACCTAACCACTAACCAGTAACCCAAACCAGTTACCAGTAATCATAAAACATAAACCTCAACCTAACCTAAACTCTAACCGTAACCCTAACCCTATCCCTAACCCTAACCCTAAATCTAATCCTAGCCCGAAACCTAACCCTAACCCTAACCCTAATACTAACCAAAACCCTAACCCCCTAACTCTAATCCCCTAACACTAACCCCATAACCCTAATCCTAGCACGAAACCTAAACCTAACCCTAACCATAACCATAACCCTAACCCCCTAACCCTAACACCCTAACACTAACCCCATAACCCTAAACCTAACCCTAACACTGACACTAACCCTAACCAGTAACCAGTAACTCTAATCAGTAACTAGTAGTCATAAAACATAACCCTAAAGCTAACCCAAAGCCTAACCCTAACACTAACCCTAACACTAACACTAACACTAACCCTTGCCCGAAACCAAACAATAACACTAACCCTAACCCTAACACTAACCCTAACCCTAACCACCTAACCCTAACCTTCTAACCCTATCCCCCTAACCCTAAACCTAAACTTAAACTGAATTTTAACGCTAACCCTAACCCTAACCTTACCCTAACCATAACCCTCACCCTAACCCTAACCCTAACATTTACCCTTAGCCTAACCCTAGCCCGACCCCAATCCTAACCCTAACCCTACCACTAACCCTAACTGTAACCCTATCCCCCTAACGCTAACCATCTAAGCCTGAGCCCCGAACCCTAACCCTAACCCTAACTCTAACCCGAACACTACCCTAACCCAAAACCATATCCCTAACGCTAACCCTAACACCCTAACTTTAACCGTAACCCTAACACTAACCCTAACCCTAACCAGTAACCAGTAACCCTATCAAGTAACAAGTAATCATAAAACATTACCCTAAATCTAACGCAAACCCAAACCCTAACCCTAACCCTACCCCTAACACTACCCTAACCCT
>NW_026076311.1:0-1247 GCF_014885135.2 Alexandromys fortis
TTATAAACTAAATTTGTTTTCATTGATATAAATTATTTATAAATGTATTAAAGACAAGAAGAAAGTAATAGGAGCCAAGATTACCTCAGATACAATGTTCCTAGTATGAACTATCCATGCATGATCGTGGTGTAAGTGTTGGCCTGATTCTTAGTTACTTAGCAAAATGTGATTTCAAGCAGATAAGTTCAAATTCAGGGGCATCAGTAGTGGTAATAATTTTTTTACGCTAAAGAAGATATTTTGCAAGCATGAAGCCTATCATCATAATTTTCTTTTCATTTTATGTTATGTCTCCTTGTTGGCACTTCAATAATTTTAACATTTTAAAGTTGTGCTTTATTGAACCAGAGAAATAAAAGGCCATCCAAGCCTTTCAGAAGGAGTGGGGAGGAAAGCAAATGAATTGTAGTTGTAGGTTCCTTGGTTTCCTAACAAACATTTTGAGCTCAGCTAAAGAACTTAGACACTTTTAAAATGTAAAAATAGGTATTATCAAGTAATGCCCCTCTTTCTCTAATATATATTACATTCTAGATAACTCCAATATTCATTTAATGTTGGCTACCTCCTTAAGGAGCATTTCTAATAATAATAATAATAATAGAATTATTATACTCAAAAAATAAATTATCCTTATATTTAAATTAATTCATTTATGTGATACACAAAAATATACATATTGGACATATTGGGATAGCATGTGCTGTTTCAATACATGTGTGCATTGCATAATCATATTAAAGAAATTTCTGAACAAAAGATAACCAGGCCACAATCCACAGCCCCAGAGAAGCTAGGTAACAAGGAGACCCTAAGAGGGTCTCATGAATTTCCCTGGGAAGGGAAATTGATGAGATTTCCTGGGTGAACGGGGGTGAGGTTGAAGGGGGAGGGAATGGAAGAAGGGAACATGAAGGATTGGGTTGGTCAGCTTGAAGGCATGACTGAGGCAGGAGAGTAATAAAAGAGATATCATAATAGTAAACTCTTGATTTTTCTGTACCTACCTCATTTCGCTTTACTGTAATAGTCTTCAGGTTTTATCTGTATTATCCACAATATCTTTTCTTAAAATATTGATGATTTCCTTAAAAATGTCAGAAAGACAATTATCACATGTACTCACTAAGTGTTTTTTTTTTGCTTCCAGTTTTTAAAATACAAGTAAACACATAAATTCCATTACATAGACAGAGTCAGATTATGTATGAAACAAATGATCATAATTTTTGATTGTAACCTAC
>NW_026076312.1:0-1231 GCF_014885135.2 Alexandromys fortis
AGGGTTTTGCTCAGTTCACTCCAGCAGACAAAGGGTCTAAAGCAAGCAAAATAAATCAAGGGTCCAGGGATCTGCAGCTCCCAGCAGTAAGGATTTCTATCGCTGTGAAGAGACACCACGACCACGGCAACTCATACAGAGGGAATCGTTTAATTGGGGCTGGCTTACACTTTAGAGGTTTAGTTCATCATTGTCACGGTGGGAAGCATGGGAGCACACAGGCAGACAACGTGGTGCTGGATAAGGAGCTGAGAGGACTGGGTGAAGCTTGAGCATATATGAGACCTGAAAGTCTGCCCCCAAAGTGTCACACTTCCTCCAACAAGGCCATACCTCTTAATAGTGCCAGGCCTTTTGGCCCAAGCATTTAAACGCATGAGTCTATGGCGGGGGGGGGGGGGGCGGCATACCTATACCTATTCAAATGACCAACCTCCCTCCAGGAAACAAACTTTATGCACATTTACATGCTAGAGAAAACACACTCTTCATATTCAGGAAAGGTAAGTAGCACATTTTAATATTCATTTAAGACGTATGGTTTCCAGTCTTTGTTAGGAAGTCAGAATGTGGAGGTCAAATTTGATTACAGGTCGATGACACTTTGACACTAAAAACTTTCATGTTCATATGCATGGGTGTCTTGTCTGCGTGCACGTGTGTGAATTACATGGGCACAGTGTCCTCTGAGGTCAGAAGAAGGTGTTAATTCCCCAGGGACTAGAGTTACAGACAATTGTGAATGACGCTACAGATGCCAGGGTTGGAACCCAGGTCTTCTTAGCAGTTGAGTCAATCTCTTCACCTCCTGAGATTTTGGTTTTTGTTTTTGTAAAGACAGATCTTATGTACCCAGGCTGTTGTGAACTCCGCCAGTAACTGAGGATGACTTTGAACTTCTGATTCCTCTACTTCCTGAGTGCTGAGATTACAGGTGTGTACCATTACACTTGGCTTATAAAGTTCAGGGGGACAAACCTAGGCCCTCCTTGCATGCAAGGCAAGCACTCTAGCAATTGAGTACATCCTCAGTCCTGGATTGCTTGTGTGTGTGTGTGTGTGTGTGTGTGTGTGTGTGTGTGTGTGTGTGTATTTGTGTGTGTATGCATGTGAGTATGTTGCACGCCTATTTGTGTGAGTACTCCTGCAGAGGCTAGAAGTTGATGTCAGGATTTTCCCTCAACCATCCTCCACTTTACTGTTATTCTTTAATAAAGAAGCTGAACCCTTC
>NW_026076313.1:0-1312 GCF_014885135.2 Alexandromys fortis
AAAAAAAAAAAAAAAAAAAAAAAAAAAAAAAAAAAGAAACCATTTTGGCAAGGTATGGAAACCCAATCTGTGTATCTCTCTAGAGATCAGCGTGTACTCAGAACTCAAGTCACCTCAAATTTATGTGTATTTTCACATGTAACAGATCTTAAAGCACCTGCAGAGTAATCAGGACATTGGTGCACTGAGAGCAGAGGAGGCTCTTGTCAGGTCTGAGAGATGCAGCTGCAAATATTTTAGCTTGGGAGTTCTTTAGGGTCCAAGGAAGGGAAGCTTCAACTGGAAGCTAGCACTGGATGGTACCCACGGTTTCCTAAGACCAAAAGTTCTGAGGCCTGAAAGGCTTCCGTGGAGTCCGTGGAGATGGATTTCACATGCTCGTCCTGACCACCCATCCTCTTACCTCACTTCTGACACAAAACCGAAAAGGGATCCAGATTAAACCGGTAACTCACGACCGCACTCTTCAAGGCCTACATCAGCACCCCAATTTAGCTTCAGCTAGAGATAACGTTATCGATCAATGCTTGCTGGTTAATGAGTTGAAATATTTTTAAAAGACTTATTTTTTTTAAAAGATTCATTCATTTTTCTTTGTATGAGCATTTTAACTGTTCGTATGTATATATGAGCAGTATGTGAAGGCAGTGTCCACAGAGGCCAGAAGAAGGCATTGGATCCCTTTTAACTGGAGTTACAGAGGACTGAATGGGTTTGGGGAACTGACCTGGGTCCTTGGGAGACATACCTCAGCCCTAGAACCTTGTTCTTTGTCAACCACCATGTTGGAGCATCATCTCTTAATGGCCTCCTCATGACATACCTGTTTGGTGGCTGTTGCTTTTTAGCCTGCTGTAATCGTGCTAGTGAAATGCCAAGTTATCTCTCCCCTGGCAACAGTCACCGCGTTTTTGAACAAACAAGCCATTAGAAAAATGAGAGGGTGCTGGCACAAACGGAGAAGCATCCAGCGAGCCGAGTATTCACGGGAACTGAAAACAAAACGGGAGGGAACAAAGCTTCGGGGAGCTTCTGTCACAGCGTGTTTGTCCTGTCCCCATGATGGAACATTTCAACATCTCGGCTCTCTGTTTATAAACAGATGGCATGGTTTCCTAGAACTGTTCTAGAAGCCTTATTTCAGGCTTTGAAGTCAAGAGTGTGGACCCAGGATGGAAAGAGCAAAGTGTTCGAGAAAGAAATCCAGTACTCCAGTGCCCTGGATTTTTCTTTATCTTTATTCTCTCTCTCTCTCTCTCTCTCTCTCTCTCTCTCTCTCTCTCTCTCTCTCTCTCTCTCTCTCTCCCTCCTC
>NW_026076314.1:0-1305 GCF_014885135.2 Alexandromys fortis
AGAGAGAGAGAGAGAGAGAGAGAGAGAGAGAGAGAGAGAGAGAGAGAATCTGAGCTACAGTTCTGTCCCCAAAAGGACACTTCTGTTGTCAGTTGATACACAAGTATAAGGTGATAAATGTCTTTCTCAGCTTCTCAGAGCTTTACAGTTTAAGTATGTGTTTATGTGTTCTGTTTTAGCTTTGGAAATTAAATCAGATCAGAGTTGTATGATCATAAAAATTAAGAAGCTTCAAATATACCATCTGTATTTTGGACTAGCTTCTCACTTTTAGCATGAAGTGGGTACATTCTTTTTTTGAGAATGTACCCACTTATCCCGAAAACAAAATAAGTGGGTACATTCTTATAAAACTAAAATTTATTGTTTAATATTGTGAAGACCTGAGCAAGGAGATTAGCAGAAAATTCTCCTCTGAAAAAAACAAGCTAATCTTAGAATGAACACAATAGAAGAATTCTTCTAAGACAACAACTCCACTATGTCCAAGAGAATTGAGTTACCATATTTTAACAATGCATAGTTTATGATTTCTTTACTATTACAATTACCATTTCTTACTATGTAGTATCTCTTAAGTTCTTCCTAGGGCCCTTGAAGAAGATATTATCATTTGTTTAATTTTAAAATACAAGCCCATTTGACTCATGGGTGATTTTGAGAGTGAAAATTTAACCACCTTCTAAATAAACAAAGGGTCAGAACATTTCTCAGCATGAAGCTTTTTTAAAACATACTCATGTTTCAATACATGTATGTTTACTTCCTGCACACCCTTCCCTAGCAATCCTAATAGAAAGTGAATATAATCTTTTCTCTTTTGGGTATTAAATCTCAAAACCCCAATTATTCTTTAGAAAATTTACTACTCTAATCTCCTTTTATTTATTACCCTTAAAACAATTCAAGTTTTGTTTTATAGACTTTTCCCAGCTAAAAGCTTGGTAAATTTTGAGTAATTTTCTGCTGAAGGGTTATAACAGGCCAAAATCAGTGTCTGTATTTCTCTTTGTAAACTCCAAGAGATTACCTTTCCATATCCAATGGAAGTATTGGCAGAAATAAGTTTTGCTGCAGCACAGATGACTGTCCTTACTTTTTGCTTTGGTGGTATTCACAGATGTCGTCTCTCAGTCTATAGAGCCCACCTGGCTGAGACACCTTCTTCTATCTGCATTTCCAAAGCCATCCATGATGGAGGAAGGTTATTGGCTAATAAAGAAACTGGCTTGGCCCATTTTATTGGTTAGAACATAGGTGGGTGGAGTAAACAGAAGAGAATGCTGGGAGGAAGAGGAAGTGAGG
>NW_026076315.1:0-1304 GCF_014885135.2 Alexandromys fortis
GGGGGGGGGGGGGGGGGGGGGGGGGGGGGGGGGGGGGGGGGAGAGCGGCCGGGATCCGGGCTAGGAGAAAAAGTCAGTGGGCGGGACTCGAGCTTTTGAGTCATTCCGTCCCTGTGACCTCCTGAGCTAGGAGTGACAGCCGCGAAAGAGCAATGGGTGAAAATGCCCCTCAGGGCCCCTTAGATCCGAGTGGGAAGGGGGAGGCCCAGCGAGAACCCTCATGCACCCACTCCCTTACTCGGACCGGTGGAGCGGACGCTCACTGCCCTCCCCACTGGGTGTCCAGGCTCAGTCAGCAGTGCTGGGATGCAGTGAGCCAGAGTGTGGGCTCCAATGGAGTCTCGGGCCACCGCTGAGTCCCGATAGCCCTTAGATTAGAGGAGGGTGAGCTTGGCTATTTGGGGTTGCATTTTGGGGTCAGCAACATGAGGAGGTAAGCTCTGGGACACGCCTGACCTGAGGAGGGCCAGCTGGAGTCCCGGAATCATGCTGTCTGTCATAAATCTTCTCTCGATCTTTCCGAATGCGTTTGGCTGTCTTCTGTACCTCCCTGTGGCTCAGTTCCATGGTCTGTGTACTGAGAATGGCAGTGTTCCAACTCAACATGTGGGCAGTCGGCTTGTGTGAAGTGCCTGGCGCCTGCTCTGAAGGCTTAGAAAATGCTGGCCACGGTGGTCTCCCCGGTTTCTATTTGCAAGAGTTCAGTTCTCCAAAATCCAAAATATTTAGTGCAAACTCCAGTGTTGAGTAGGATGCTACTCTGAGTGGTGTTGTAAATCCTGAGACATCTTAAAGACTGTCCTCCAGGACGTCTCATTGTTTCTTTGACTGTAGCTTTAGCGAGCCTGGAACTCCCTATACCAGTCTGTCCTGAACTGGCTGCAATTCTCCTGCCTCAGCCTCCTCAGGGCTAGGATTACAGATGTGCATAGCTATATTTGGATCTTTTATAATATCTCCAGAGACAGAGACCCCAGCACAGATTTTCATTACAGTATATTTTTTGTTTTGGTAATTTATGTTTTATGAGACAAGGTCTCATGTTGTCAAGGCTGACCTCAAATTCCTGATCTGTTTCTACCTTGTCTTCTACTGAGAAGATAGGGACGTGCCACCAAATCTAATATATCATAGTCTATTGTTAAGAGCAAGCCTGGCAATGGTGGCGCACACCTAAAAACCCAGCAATCGGGAGGCAGAGGCAGGCGGATCTCTGTGAGTTCAAGACCAGCCTGGTCTACAAGAGCTAGTTCCAGGACAGGCTCCAAAACCACAGAGAAACCCTGTCTCAAAAAACCAAAAAA
>NW_026076316.1:0-1297 GCF_014885135.2 Alexandromys fortis
TATCTACCTATCATCTATCTATCTATCTATCTATCATCTATCTATCTATCTATCTATCTATCATCTGTCTGTCCATCCGTCCGTCCATCATCTATCTATCTATCTATCTATCTATCTACCTATTATCTATCTATCTATCTATCTATCATCTATCTATCTATCTATCTATCTATCTATCTATCTATCATCTATCTATCTATCTCACGGGCGGTGGTGGTGCACGCCTTTAACCTCAGCACTTGGGAGGCAGAAGTAGGCAGATCTCTGTCTGATAGGCCAGCTTGGTCTATAGAGTGAGTTCTAGGACAGCCTGGGCTACATAGAGAAATCCTGTCTCACACCCCCCCCCCCAAAGGCAAATTAAATCTCATTATTGGGCCTATCATAATTCACCTTTTCCCTGTCAGTGTGGGAAGCTGTGCGTCTGAGGAACGTGTGCATTTCGTCCATTGTCAGTGTTGAGGTTCACTGTGCCTAAGCATCTGCTCTGCTTGACACTGGATTTTCTGGATGTCCTAACGATATCTGCTCCCTTTAGTGATGTCAACAGGGTGGCTTTTGTCTCTTTTATTTTTATTTCTCATTACTCCTGGTAGGTTTAGCATTTTGTTTACTTTAAAAGAAAAACTAAAAACAAAACCAGAGCTGGAGTTGTAGGCATGGGAGCCACCCCGACGGGTCCTGGGGCCTGAACGAGGGCTGAGCAGGAAGCCCTCTCAAATGCCCAGCAATTCTTAGTCCTTACAAAGTTCCATTTTATTTAGTTAAGTGTGTGTGTGTGCCCGTGTGTGGGTATGTGCATATAAGACACGAGATTCAAAATTAACTTCAAATTTACTCATTTCTTCTATTGTATTTCCTATTTAATGTCTGCTCATATTTTATACTTCCATTTTTTCTTATTCTAGTGCCCCCTCCCCACTTTTTTTTGGACATACGTTTCCCTGTGTTCTGAATTTGCCAGGTAGACCAGGTTGGCCTCAGACTCACAGAGATCCTCCTGCCTCTGCTTCCTGAGTATTGAGATTAGAGATGTGTGCCACCACGCCCAGTTTAAATTGAGTTTTAACATACGCACAGATTCATGTTGTTTCTGTTGATAAAACCATACAGTTTTCTTCTTTCGTTTGTTAATGGGGTGGATTGCTTTGACTTCAAATATTGAACCAAAGCCGGGCGATGGTGGCGCACGCCTTTAATCCCAGCACTCGGGAGGCAGAGGCAGGCGGATCTCTGTGAGTTCGAGACCAGCCTGGTCTACAGAGCTAGTTCCAGGACAGGCTCCAAAGCCACAGAA
>NW_026076317.1:0-1244 GCF_014885135.2 Alexandromys fortis
ATTTCCCTCTCTGCTTCCATATCCTTTGTGGATAAGAGGGCGACTGATTTTTTGGAGTTGATCTTGTATCCTGCCACATTACTAAAGGTATTTATCAGCTGTAAAAGTTCTTTGGTGGAGTTTTGAGGGTCACTTATGTACACTATCATATCATCTGCAAATAATGAAAGTTTACCTTTTTCCTTTCCAATTCGAATCCCCTTGATCTCCTTATGTTGTTTTATTGCTATTTCTAGAACTTCAAGCACTATATTGAAGAGGTGTGGCAAGAGTGGTCAGCCTTGTCATGTTCCTGAGTTTAGTGGGATGGCTATGAGTTTCTCTCCATTTAATTTGATATTAGCTGTCGGCTTGCTGTATATAGCTTTTATTATATTTAGGTATGACCCTTGTATCCCTAATCTCTCCAAGACTTTTATCGTAAGGGAAGTTGAATTTTGTCAAATGCTTTTTCAGCATCTAATGAAATGGTCATATGGTTTATTTCTTTCAGCTTATTTATATGATGGAATACATTGATAGATTTTCGTATGTTGAACTAGTCCTGGATCTCTGGAATGAAGCCTACTTGATCATAATGGATAATTTTTCTAATGTGTTGTTGGATTCAGTTTGCCAGTATTTTGTTGTGCATTTTTGCATCGATGTTCATGAGTGAGATTGGCCTGTAATTCTGTTTCCTGGTAGAGTCTTTGTGTGGTTTTCGTATCAGAGTAACTGTAGTTTCATAAAAGTACTTTGGTAATGACTCTTCTGTTTCTATATTGTGAAATACCTTAAGGAGTATAGGTATTAGGTCTTCGTGGAAGTTCTGGTAGAATTCCGCATTGAAACCATCTGATCCTGGGCTCTTTTTGGTAGGGAGGTTTTTTATAACAGCTTCTAATTCTTCGCGACTCACAGGTCTATTTAGATTGTTCACCTGGTCCTGGTTTAACTGTGGCATATGGTATTTATCTAAAAAAGTGTCCATTTCTTTTACATTTTTCAGTTTTCTGTCATACAGGCTTTTGTAGTAAGATCTAATGATTCTCTGAATTTCCTCTGTGTCTGTGGTTATGTCCCCCTTTTCATTTCTGATCTTATTAATTTGGATATTCTCTCTCTGCCGTTTGATTAGCTTGGATAGGGGTTTATCAATCTTGTTGATTTTCTCCAGGAACCAGCTTTTTGTTTCATTGATTCTTTGGATTGTTTCTGTGTTTCTATTTTGTTGATTTCAGCCCTCAGTTTGATTATTTCCA
>NW_026076318.1:0-1295 GCF_014885135.2 Alexandromys fortis
CTATCTCATCCTGCTCTCTCAAGCACATGGGATGTTCTTACGAGAGCAGGCTGGCTGCTGCAGGTTTTGAGGAGGGGGTCTGTAGGGTCTTTCAAGCTACAAGATAACCCCTCCCCAGAGATGCTTAAGATCACTCCCACAGGGTATTTAAATTGTACCGTAGAGAACAAAAATGTGCTTTTTTGGTCTTTCCTTCCCAGCTCCTCTCTAGGGGGTTGGAAAACTATCCGGGAGCATTGGTATCCATTAAACCTGGGCTTTTTTCGTATTTGGTTTGATTTGGTCTGGTTTGGATTATTGCTTTGGCTGAGAGGCTTATCAGGCTGCAGAAACTTTTCAGTAGGGATAAATGTTGGTGCCACCTCCAATGGCCCAACAGGTTGTCCCAACCATACAACTGTCACCCACATTCGGAGGGTCTGGTTTGGTCCTCTACTGGTTCCTTCCCTGTCTGGCTGAGGTTGGTAAGCTCCCATTAGCTCAGGTAAACTATTTCAGTGGGTGTCCCCATCATGGTCTTGACCTCTTTGCTCATATCACTCCTCCCACTCTTCAACTGGACTTTGGGAGCTCAGCTCAATGTTCCACTGTGGGTCTCAGCCTCTGTTTCCATCAGTTACTGGATGAAGGTTCTATAGTGACATTTAAGATAGTCATCAATCTGACTACAGGGCAAGACTAGTTTGGGCACCTTCTCCACTACTGCTTAGGGTCTTAGTTGGGGTCATCCTTGTGGATTCCTGATGCATGATTAATAAAAACTCAGGATCAGAAATTGGGGTTCAACCTGAAGATCCAAAAGCAAAACAGCCAACCCCTGGCTCTTATCTTGATCTCAGTCTGAAATGGCTATCCTGCCTTCAGGAATCTCAAAATGGGACTGTGTGTTGAGAGGTGTTTCCTCCCATTTTATAATCCTCTCTAGGGCTGGGATTAAAGGTATGCACCACCATGATTAAAGGCATGAACTGCCCAATTTCTATGACAGCTAGTGTGGCTACTGGGATTAAAGGTGTGTGTCATTGTGATTACTGGAATTGAAGGTGTTTGTGACCATAACCTGATCTGTAAGCTTGATCAGTGGGACTATTTTACTCTCAGATCTTCAGGAAGTCTTTATTTATTAAAATACAGTTGAAAGGGCTGGAGAGATGGCTCATTGGTTAAGAGCATTGCCTGCTCTTCCAAAGGTCCTGAGTTCAATTCCCGGCAACCATATGATGGCTCACAGCCATCTGTGATGAGGTCTGGTGCCCTCTTCTGGCCTGCAGACATAGACAGACAGAATATTGTAT
>NW_026076319.1:0-1295 GCF_014885135.2 Alexandromys fortis
AAGTCAAGAACAATGGCAATGGGTTTTGATCCTACTGCACATACTGGCTTTGTGGGAGCCTAGGCAGTTTGGATGCTCACCTTACTAGACCTGGATGGAGGTGGGAGGTCCTTGGACTCCTCACAGGGCAGGGAACCCGCTCTGCTCTTCTGGCTGATGAGAGAGGGGGAGTTGATTGGAAGAGGGGGAGGGATATGGGAGGCAGTGGCAGGGAAGGGACAGAAATCTTTAATAAAAAAAAAAAAAGAACGAGTTAGAAACAAGCCTAAGCTAAGGCTGAGCATTCATAATTTAAAAAAGAGTTTGTTAATTATAATGTAATGTGAAATTCAATGAAAAAAAAAAGGATGTTCATTAACTTTCTCTAACACACATTTTAACAAATTGACCTCTAGAGTCTCATGGTCCCCATACTCCTTCCTCGGTCTCAGAGAAATGCATTTTTAGCAGTCAGTTCCACATGCTTCATCCACTTAAAGAACTACCTACATAGGAAATTTCATAGAGTCCAGCTTAAATTAATATAAATATATGAAAAAAATCTCTTACAAACATTCAGTTTCTGAGTTCTTTCACATGTTGCATTGATTGCAAGATGCCTGAATCTTGTTTGTAGAAAATGCATGGCATCAAGTTTAGACATTTTCCTAGGTGTCTATGCCAGTTCCACATGGCATTCTTCCTTTTGGACATCCTCCTCAACTCTCTTAATTTCATCACTGCTCTCCAGATGCACAATGTGAATGGCATCTCCACTCACTCACATCTAAGAATGGATTATTCGGACACTCTGTGAGATGCTGTGAAATATTTCGCCAATTCCTTAGAGAGTTAATATTTTCTTGTTTTTAAGATTGTTAATGGGTTTCTATTACTCTTTAATAGCTATAGGCAAATACCGGTTCACATGCTACAAATATCTTATGCCAATTCACCATTTTTTTTTCCATAGAAAGAGCAGCTCTCTAAAAAGCAGTTCTTAGTGGTCTTGCTAAATGCTCAGTGTTTTAGTCATGTGTTTGAAAACTACAGTGGGTAGTTTTAATGCTTCTCTGTTCCTAGGATTTAATTATTATCAATGAATATCAAGAAAAGAAAAAGAATGGTACAATACACTCAGGTGAATTTTTCTTTTTAAGTTAGTGAAATATTAAAATGAAAACAAACTGTCAGAATAAAAGATTATTACTGTTGATAAGGAAAAACTGTAAAGATATTAATAGTTTCCATTATTTCATTTAAAGGAGTATGGTTTTACTAATTCTTCTATTTTGTGTCAGAATCTTTTATTTATT
>NW_026076320.1:0-1243 GCF_014885135.2 Alexandromys fortis
AAGGCTGATCTATTGAACCCTGCTTTTAGAGAGAGGGAGAGAGAGAGAGAGAGAGAGAGAGAGAGAGAGAGAGAGAGAGAGACCATGTATATGAATAAAAATGGTTTACTTTAACTGATCGCTTGCTTTAATTAATTTGGCTGGGATGATTTGGATGAGTGGTCTTCCCTCTTTGAATCTTTGGAATTAACAGTGTCACCGTGATTTGCTCAGTCTTGGGAATGGGGAGAGAGAGAGAGAAAAGGAGAGTGGGGAAGGAGAACACCACAACTTGTAGCTTGCTAAAGATCTGGGGATGAGACTAAGGGATTCAATATAAAGTAGAGAGAAAGTAAAGATTTGAAGCTAGTCCACCTGCTTTGCTGGCCCACTCATTTCTGGGTCAGGCTTAGCTAGTAGGTTCATAGAGAAAGCCTAGTGTAGTTGGGGGCTGGGAAAATAGGATGGGTGGGGAAAATTGGAGTAGAACTGCTTCATGATCTTCTGGAGATGGAGGCAGAGAGAGAACTTAGCAGGTGGATTGCTATACAGCTGGGGGTGAGATTGTGTATTGGGTTTGAAGGAGAAGAACAAGAGGTGAAGGTGTGCAGTTTGCCTCTCTGCTTCCATGGCTCCAGTGGTCCGTGGGTTCCAGGAAATGCATGCTGGAGGTAGGAGCTAGGATAAAGTGATGAGTTGATTAGAGAAGTGTGGAGGGAAAGATTCATGTGATTCACCAAAGATGGTGCCAGAGGAAAGGGAGGCTAAGGCAGGATATCTGCTATAGTGTGAGAAATAAGATTCCCTACTCACTTTCTTACCAACCCTTGCTTCCCACTAAGTGCTTTATCAGTCAACGATGCATGGACAGATAAGTGAATGCTCCTTGCTGACTGTTACAGGAGAGTACAGTTTAACCAGAGAAGGAACAGGCAGTGCAAAAAGCCTGTCACTTGCACTGTGTTCCCTAAACATTAATTTAAAGCCACAATAGGGAGCAAATTAATGCTCTGCTATCACACCAGTGAGAACTGGTTCACTAACTGGGCTGCTCGCTCTGTGCTCTCCGGCTGTAATGTCCTATAGACAGAGAGTCAAGAGTTCCATCTTCTTCCCTGATACAGCAATTTTCATTTTTCCCCATAGGTATGTTTTTTAAATTTATTTATTTCTTTATCAATTAATTAAAGATTTCTGTCTCTTCCCCACCGCCACCTTTCCCTCCCCCTCCCCCAACCAAGTCCCCCTCCCTCGTCAGCCCAAA
>NW_026076321.1:0-1294 GCF_014885135.2 Alexandromys fortis
ACACACACACACACATACATGGGGATACATGTAGAAACAAAGAAATACACTGGATTTAGTCTATCAGTTACTGTTAAGCATTTCTTTTCTTTTCTTGTCTGCCCAAGTTTGAAGATATGCTATTCTCAGTGTATTAATAAGAAAATGTAGATGCCAGTTTGACAACATGTCCATTTATCAAGACCACATAATTAGATTCTCCCAGAGCCTATGATCTCACAGGCCATGGCTTTTGATTTTGTTTATAGTAGTAGGCATGAATTTCTTCCTGTGGAGGAGGTCTCAAATAATCACAGAGTAGTTGGTTAGCCACATATCCTTCATGACACTATTTCACCAGTGGACAAGCCTTGCCTGACAGGTCAGTACTACTGCAGCAGATAGAATTCAAGGATTGCTAAGACCATTGATGATTTGTACAACACAGTAGCCTTCCAACACTATGAAAGCTAGCTTTGAGGGAGAAAGTTTTCAGTGCAGTTCGAGAGTGTTTATTTTTATAAACATAGATCAGTGAGTTCTCAACCCTCATCAGAGAAGCTTCCTTTTGTAGTAGACCACAGTTAACACAGAGACTAACAACTAAGTCATGTACACAGAATATGTGAAGGATCAGCTTTAAATGGACATCTACATCAAATTCCCTTGTCACCCCAAGGCTTAGGAATCATTGTAGAAGAGGCAGCAGAAAGGCTACAAGAGTCAGAGGTAGCATAGAAGTGCGTCAAACCATGTCAGAAGACAGGGCTTTTGATCCCTTGTATCCCAGAAGTTATGGTTACCTGCATATAGTCAACACACAATCAATACAATTGGCATTCTATCTTGAACAGGCAATAGACACTAAGACCTCATCCCTAGTTGAGGAAGTACTGGCAATTGAACCCATTCAAAAGAGAAGATTACTGTTTTTCAAGGGTGAGACTCCTAGTAGATTGCCCATGTTTTAGAGAACAGCCCCATATACTATGTGTAAGGAGCAATGTTGAAATTGGAGCGGTGGGGGTGCGTCCGCAGCACCCCGGCTGCCTGCTAACTTATGCCCAAAATAACAACTCACAAACTGTATTCATTTAAAGACTGCTTGGCCCATTTCTATCTAGCCTCTTCTCGGCTAACTCTCGCACCTGGACTAGCCCATTTCTAATAATGTTTTTAAGCACCCCAAGGTGTGCTTACCAGGAAGATTCTAGCCTACGTCCATCCTGGGTCGGAGCTGCCTGGGAGAGCTGAGCATGGCATCTCTACTCCAGAGAGCAGAGCTGGCGAGTCTCTCCAGGAGCAGAGCAGAGTC
>NW_026076322.1:0-1294 GCF_014885135.2 Alexandromys fortis
TGAGGGAGGGGAACTTGATTGGGGGAGGGGGAGGGAAATGGGAGGTGGCAGTGGGGAAGAGATAGAAATCTTTAATAAATAAATTAAAAAATTTAAAAAAAGAAATGATAAAATTTTTAGGAAAGTACTAATTACCAAAATCTGACCATTAAAAATTGTAGAACTGTAACAACCCATCATAGTGTGCTTCATAAATATGTACACAATACAATAATGTGAAGAATGACTGGCTGTCCACAAATAGTGTCGATATCTTTGTGCAAACAAATATATTTAGACTTTTTGCTCTCATCAGACACAAAATTAACTCAAAACAGCCGACATAAATATAAGAACTAACATAATTTTTAAAAACAAAAATGATTTTTTGTTTAGTTAATTATTTCTCAGATATAACACCATTTAATTTTTCCAGAGAAAAAAAGGACATATTTTACCACCTCAAGATAAAAAGTAACATTTTTATTGCAAATTATACCATCAAAAAGGTAAATGACAATGCATAGAAAGAAAATAAATATCTGTAAATAATATACTTCATAAGATATTTCATACAAATGCAAATGTCTTACAATTCAACAACAAAAATGGCATTCCTATTAATCATGCCCAAAGAGGTGGATAGAGATTTCCAAAAAGGTCATATAAGAGATCATTAAGTCAAATCCACAATGAGTACCACTTCACATCCACTATGATAGCTAGAAGACATCATACAGATATAGGATGGCAAATCAGAGCAAGTGTTACTGAGGATGGGGATGACTTCGAATTGCCATTGTAAATCACCAACAAGAGTGTAAACTGGTGCAGCTGTTTAAGAAAATAGCCCCTCGATATGCCAAATATGTTACAGTATGATCACCTTCTATATGCTTTCAGGCATGACAAAGTTTTTTAGAACCACCTGTTTTATTTTTACATGCCGTAGTGTAGATTTTTCTTTTGTTTATGCTGCAGAAGAAAGAGAGGTGATACATGTGATTGTGAATTGAAATATACATTGAAGTAAAGAATATGACACTGAAGGCATAAGTCACGAACAAGGCCACACCAGTTTGGAGTTATGATTAATAGGGTGTTATTTATTTAAAGGGGAAAACTTACAGATCACTGTCTCAGACAACAGCCATCTGCACAACCAGGAAGGGAGTCTAGTCTCCGGCGGAGCAGGAAGTGAAGAGAGCGAGCAGAGGAAATAGCCGCTTTTTTAAAGGGAGAGAGACCACGCCCCAATGGGCTGGTATCACAGCAGCTATTGGTTGGAGGGGCGGAAGGACCTCCCGCAACATGA
>NW_026076323.1:0-1293 GCF_014885135.2 Alexandromys fortis
TTAGTATTTCGGTATAATTATTTGATATAGTTTAATCAATGAATCTTGAAATCAATAGTATTGCTGAATATTTGATCAAATATGCGTCAATTTTAAGGGAAAATTGAATGCTATCGAATTGCGGTTAAATTATCTGCAGTGAAGCTTAACATGCTTATTTATACGATAGTCAAATCAATAAAATTTCTTTACCGCTTTTAAGGTATGAATGACAATAACTAATTTGAAATATATTTTTAGAGTATTTAAATATTTCAACAACCCTTGTCAGCGACCATACCACGTAGAATGCACCGGTTCTCGTCCGATCACCGAAGTTAAGCTACGTTGGGCCCGGTTAGTACTTGCATGGGTGACCGGCTGGGAATACCGGGTGTTGCTGACTTTTTATGCCATTTCTCTATTCATTGAATATTTGATAGTGAACATTGGACTCATTTTCCACTAACTCGATTGGAATTTGTTGTAACTAATGGACAAAAGTATCATTTTACTAACACGTCAGATAATAGCAAAATATACTACTGATTTCCTACAAGTAAAACGAATATATATTTTGTGTAATAACCGAAGAAAATTGGCTTATTTAGCGAATAATTGAAGCAAGTAATCCCTCTTACTTCTCTGAGTCCGTCTCAGTTTTTGGTTCTATATGAAATATGAATTTCAATCATTGCAATTGAATTCAACACAATATTCAATCGTGCGCAAACAACAAGCCTACGAGCCTATCCTGAGGAATTGTCATGAAATCGTACATGAACCAAATGTTATTGTGCACCCAGACGTCAAGCAAGTAGTTTGCGCGTCGACATCTACTCAACTTACAGTTCCTCGAGGCAGAAATACACCTCAACTACTTTATATAGAAATATCGGGATTGCTTCCCACTGCCGACGAATATATATATTCGTGTCGATGAACTTTACTGTATTCTTTAATACATGAGCAAGAGAAAGCCTAATGAATATTTGCGCACTCTTTAATTTTCGTCTTACATTCAATTTATTGACTTTTAAAATGACTTATATAATGACTTATATATATAGTGAGGTAGGTATATGTTATTTTCTTGTTGCCTATTTTTTAACAACTGGAAACTTAAAATTACCGAAATTGCCAGAGCAATACTTTTTCCACAGTTTGCTACCTCTTATCAATTCTATAAATAAATAATTTCAAAATATCACTACCAGGACAAGGCCTGATCTATATTGGTGATTTCTATTGAAACCACTACTACTTGTGTTCGAGTACTATAGTTTCAAATAGAGCTTTTAGTATTTCGGTATA
>NW_026076324.1:0-1250 GCF_014885135.2 Alexandromys fortis
GTGTCGGTTTGCTTTCTGAAACATTGATCATTGTCGTCAGTGAAGACCGATTGAAAGTACTTAGAGAAAGCGTTAGCCTTTGCTAAATCATCAGTTACTTCCTCATCAGCTTCAGAGAGAAGAGTTGGAATATTTTCTCTACATTTCAGCTTAGAGTTTAGATATGCATAGAATTTTTTAGGTACATTAATTGCTTCCCTTACTACTTTTTCCTCATATATTATCTTTGTCCTACGGATTAGCGTTTTACAATAATTTCTCATTCTCTTGTAGCTGTCCAGGTGGCAGAGGAGTCCAGTTGCTCTGGCTAGTCTCCATGTTTTCACCTTCTTACGTAGTGCAGACTTCACTTCCTTATTCAGCCATTTTGGGTAGTTTTGACAACGTGTACGCGTCAGAGGACAGTAATTTTCTATTATATGCTCGAAGAAGGACTTAAAATTCGACCAGCTAAGCTCAGTGTTGTGAGAAATAAGGGATCCCCAATCTATGGTACCAGCATAAGAAATAATATTGGGTATGTCGGCTTTCCATATATTCCTCCTTGAAATCATATTATTATTCCTCGTCGAGAAAAGAACGTAGTCCCATGTGAGGATAACGTGGTCAGAAAATCCAAGTGGCGCTGTAGATCTGAGATTAGAAATATCGTCTTCATTTTTCGAGAACACAAGATCTAGGCAGCTTTCTGTCTGCCCGTCACACATTCTTGTTGCAAATTGGACGTGTTGTACTAGAAAATGATCTTGGGCTGTTTCTATGAGTTTTCTCTGGAAGCTTTGATCCGCTGCACCAGTATGAGCAATACTCCAGTCGATATTTGGCGCATTGAAATCACCGATAATAATAACGTTCTCCATTTCACAGTAGTGCGATATTTCTTCTAATAGAACACTATCTATTTCAGCATCCTGACTTGGCGATCTGTAGAATAGACCAATAACTAATTTTGGTGATCCAGATTGTTGAATAGATAGCCATATAGACTCTGTTCTGCTGAAATGTGGTTGAGAATAAAGTTCCGTTACCAGCAGTGCATTTTTCACGTATACTGAAACACCACCACCTTTTCTATTAGAATCCCGATCCCGTCGGTAGCATTGATAATTAGAAATTTGAATTTCTGCCATTTTTATTTCATCATTAAGCCAAGTTTCGGTCAGTGCTATTATGTCTGGTGTTTGATCGTGTATCAGCACGCGGAGTTCTTCCATTTTATTAGGCAAACTTCTGACATTGCTATAGAGAAA
>NW_026076325.1:0-1295 GCF_014885135.2 Alexandromys fortis
AAAAAAAAAAAAAAAAAAAAAAAAAAAAAAAAAAAAACCAGGGGTATCATACACTGAACTTTTGCTTTTTTTATAAAAAAACTTTACTTTTGATACATTTCTTCAAATGTCAAAGAAACCCTTCTCAGAAAAAATCTGTCCTACATGTCTGAAAAATTACTAGAATAGTAAGCAAAGAAATAAAGGGCTATGAAAATGCCTCAATCTGTAAAATAACTGCCAAGAAAGCATGAGTTAGAAGTCTCTGCACCAACTAAAAGCTAGTCTGTCATGCCAGCACAGGCCACTTCCACAGGTCAGGAATACGACTCAAGTGTAATGAACATGGATATTTCCATTAAGAGAGAACTGGCAGCTACCACTCCGTAGGCTCCCTATAGAGAGGTAGGGGTCTCACCTATAGGAAGCAATGTGAGCCCACTATTTGATGTCAACGTTCACAAAGCTCCTTCATTTCAGCAAGGAATCCCTACCTCACCAACAAAGCAATTCAATCAGCTCAAAAGTAAAAGCCAAAGTGAAAATGACAATGTTTTGTCTACTAAGAGGTGAACATCCTCCTGCTGAAGTGATACAAATACTTACATCAGCACTTTTGTTCCTTGGAAGGTTAACCACTCGCTTTAGCTTCTTCACCGCTTCTGTAATGGCAGGGGTCTCCACCCCATCTAAAGCACTACAGATTTTTCTTACAGCTTTAATTACTTGGTCGACAGCTCGGTGTTGGCTCTATAAAAATGGAAAATAAAATAAAAATAACTAGGTGGAACATAGGACCCATGTCAAAGATGAAGTCAGAAGCTAGATATTTTTGACAATTCTAAGAACAGATATTCTCTATTGAAAAGGAAATGAGATCGCTTCTCAATTATATGGTATACTGTGAAATGTATTCAAGCAAGACATAGTTTTCACTCTGACACTATTCATATGCAAATGCTACAAATTTAATATTAGAATCAAAAGAAACAAATTAGAAACAGATTACTAAGTCATTTTTAAAAACTAGATCTGGCAAACATGTGGTATATATATATACATACATCCAGGAAAATACTCATACATTTAAAATAAATCCAAAAAATAAGCACAACTAGATTTATCTTTTAAATTCTCACTTGGAAGTAATTTTCATGTTGAAAATAACCTCTTCTGGGGCTGGAGAGATGGCTCAGAGGTTAAGAGCACTGGCTGCTCTTCCAGAGGTCCTGAGTTCAATTCCCAGCAACCACATGGTGGCTCACAACCATCTGTACTAAGATCTGGCGCCCTGCTCTGGCGTGCGGGCATACATC
>NW_026076326.1:0-1296 GCF_014885135.2 Alexandromys fortis
TTTTTGAGACAGGGTTTCTCTGTGGCTTTGGAGCCTGTCCTGGAACTAGCTCTGTAGACCAGGCTGGTCTTGAACTCACAGAGATCCGCCTGCCTCTGCCTGAATGATGAATGATGAAGGCGTGCACCACCATCACCCGGCATTATTCCTTTTTTTTTTTTTTTCAAAAGAGATCCCTGAGCCTACTTCATTTCTACCCCGAGCCATATACAATATATAACCAATCCCTAACAGATGACAATTATCCCTAACCCTGAGGACAAACTTTGTTAGGAAAGGGGATGTCATTTTCTAGAATTACTTCCCACTGTCATGGGGGCAATGTTAAGTCTATGGGATCCTGTCAAAACTGTAATGATGGTTAAATTTCACAATTACTGTCTGATACAATTGCAGATAGTATCTGAGTAGTTGGTAGGGTTTTTGTTTTTTAAGTTCTTATTTGAAGTTCTGGCCAGAATATTGTAAGAAGGTACACAACTCGCCACATTAGAGTCATCTTGAGCAGTTTATAGCCCAAAACCAATCTTAGAGTGGTGCTGTCAGCATAATGGCATCATCTGAACCAGGTGAAATCATTGTTGTGGGGCCCTGGAGACTTCAAAGATTACTCTAGGAAATGTATTCTTCATTGTGGAAAACTTAAACATTATTCATATCAAAATGGAAAGTTTGGATTTCTATAGACATGTTTTAAAGAAAGGTACCATAGAGACAAAAATAGGTATAGGGAGAAGCAAAATTTTTGAAAGCAGAGTTTTGATAACCTTAGTCCCTAGATTTTATCTTCCTTCTGTCCCACAACAGGTAGCTCCTGACATAGCACAGAAACTCGTACTTTTTTTTTTAACAACATACTTGGATTTAGAGAAATAGAGTCACCGTCCAAATCTAATGTCAGCTTTGATTTTTAAGTGAGTCAGGACTGCCATTATACTGAGAAGTAGGGAGATATATATGTCTAGGTAGTGAGATTTTACCCTGAAAAGATGCAAAATTGTGTTGAAATTAGGAGCGGCGGGGCTGCATCCCCAGCACCCCGGCCACCTGGCTAGCTTATGCCCAAAATAACAACACACAAACTGTATTCATTTAAACACTGCTTGACCCATTTCTATCTAGCCTCTTCTAGGCTAATTCTCACATATTAATTTAGCCCATTTCTAATCATCTGTGTAAACACCCCAAGGTGCGCTTACCGGGAAGATTCTAGCCTACGTCCATCCTGGGTCGGAGGAGCTTCATTGTGTGCATCTGCCCGGGGGAGCAGAGCATGCCTCTCTGTCTGAGGCGTCT
>NW_026076327.1:0-1297 GCF_014885135.2 Alexandromys fortis
TTAATATGCCTTTGGCTTATGAAATACTGAGACCCATCATTGGTCTGTCTAGTAATGATAGGTGTGGGTTAAATAAATCTTGAGGCCCAAATAGCCTGGAAAACCTTCCCTTCCCACAATGCTCAGGAATTAGAATTTTGCCGGAGGGTATCTGGCATTCTAAACTGAAGGAATGAGGAATCAAGAAGGTGAGTGTTTTGCTTCAAGAAGGCATTTGACTTAAGCAGGTGACTTGGTTGAGTCTTGTGGTCAGCTTGTTTTCACAATGTTTGTAAAGTAACCCTGTTCTGAATGTTTCATTTCATGTGAGCTGAGGACTTTCTGACAGATACTTATCCACTGTACATTTTTGTTTTGCAATAAGGTTTTTCTGCAAAGTACGAGTTGACTTTGGAAACACCAGTGAAGTTGGAGATTAGGGGTATAGATGCCATCCATGCTGAAGACTAACAATATACCTGAGTGTTGCAATGGCTCATTTAACAAGACCTGGGATGCTGACCTAGTACGGTGATCTCCTGGCTCTAGGTTCATCCTAATTATCATGTATTTGAGTTTAAGATTGTAATAAGGCTGTTGACTGATGTGGCAGGAGAGCTCCAAATACGGGAACCTCTTAGCATGGCAGAAAATCTGCTTATTCCTGTTTCTCTGCTAATTCTGTTGTCCCTGTGGATAACAATGACACCAGCAATATCTGAGAACAACACCAAACAAAGCATTAAATATGGCCCTTAGTTAGGACCTGCAACCAACTAGCATAGTGGTAAACACTGTGAAACAAAGAGAAGAATGAGAAAAAAGCAGACTTGTCACATCATTTGCATGTGGGTGCAATGGGGAAGGCTGCTCAGTAATAAGAAAGCCTCCCCAGCTATTTTTGTTTATATCGTTCTTTTATTAAAACCTATTTTGATAGTTTCAGAATTAAAAACTAATAATTCCTAAGCCGTGAAAAAAAAATGCTTTCTATTTAAGACTGTGGGGAGGGGACTGAAGAGACGGCTTGGTCAAAAGCACTGGCTGCTTTTCCAGAGGACCAGGGTTCAATTCCCAGCTTTTACCTATTGGCTAAATTACTGTCAATAACGCCATTGAAAAGGATGCCCTCTTCTGGTCTCTGTGGGTACTGCATGCCTGTGGGGTACAAACATACTTACAGACAAAACACTCATGCACATAAAAAAATAAAATAGGAAGAAAGAGAGGGGGGAAGGAAGGAAGGAAGGAAGGAAGGAAGGAAGGAAGGAAGGAAGGAAGGAAGGAAGGAAGGAAGGAAGGAAGGAAGGAAGGAAGG
>NW_026076328.1:0-1293 GCF_014885135.2 Alexandromys fortis
TGTGTGTGTGTGTGTGTGTGTGTATGTGTGTGTGTGTGTGTAGTCTTGTAGGAAGGGAGAAGTGGGGGTAGATACAATCAAGACACATAATAGATACTTATGAAATCGTCAAAGACTAGATGAAAAGATATTATTAAAAACCAAGAAAAACATCAACTTCCTCAAAACAAACAGCAGCAATGAATTGTTTGCCGTGCCTGAGTTCATTACTAGGCGAAGATCACTGCAGAGGGAGAAGTTCTCTGCGCTCTGTTCTCATTATTCTGCACACATTTAAAAATAATTTATGTTCTTCCTGATGTTTTCCTGATAATCCCCGGGAAGCCAGTCCACTCCCAGCATTGATCCTGAGCCGAAAAGAAAAGGAAAGTAGAATCAATGAACAAGCCTTCTGAAGCCAAATGACAACCAGGGAACGAGCCCTCCCTGAGATGCTATGGGGGAGGATGGGAGAGAGCTCACATTTTCACAGTGGCCTGTGAGGGCTTGTGGGATGCTAGTTCCATCAAAGATGTCACATTTTGTACTGACTTCTTATCTCGACTTATCTCGAGCTATTAGCTGTTGAACTTGGGCAAACCCTAGATTCCAGCAGATTTGAATTCACTTTTTGGGGGGATCCAGGTGGTGAAGGGAATTCTGCATAATTTATAAGTTTTTCTTCTTTTTTCCTGAAGCCTGTTTGGTTGGAAGCCAAAAGGATAAATCTGAAATTCCAGCAGTCCCCAGTCCTTACTCTGACAGTGGAATTAGTGGTTGATGTTGTTCTATCTGGGCGTATACAGATTCTAACGCGGATTCTAATGTCAGTTGCGGTTTTCCCATGGCTCATCTGACCGGTCAGTTGACTTGGGTACTAGATGTGCCATCAACAGGGCAGCCTGTGATTGTTCATAGTCTTGGGGCTCAATTATCTGTCTGTCAACACATTTAAAAACCCCACTCCGAGAGGCGTGAAGAAAGGAGAACCTTAGCGGGGTCAAATGGAGTTCTCACAACAAAGATAACTAAGTGGAGAGAGGGAAGAGGCTGTGCCTGATGCCTGATGGTGACTGTCACGTGGACTCTGTCAAATCTGCAGTCTTCCACAGAAGCCAGCACAGCCTTAAACAGAACACGTCAGCAAGGACTTGAGGACGTCTGTCTCACTACTGCGTGTTTACCCTTGGACGGATGCAATGCTTGTTAATCACTGTGACCAAGGACTATTGTTTCAAGATCTCTGATGTTACTCTCCTTACTTTTGTCTTATGTGTCGGGTTGTTTGCACGTGTGTGTGTGTGTGTGTGTGTG
>NW_026076329.1:0-1293 GCF_014885135.2 Alexandromys fortis
TCCCTAAAGCCATTTTTGTTACTTAGCCTCTTAGCATCTATGGATTTTACTATCATTAGCTGTGATTACTGTGGTTGTACTTTACTTAACTGCTAATATCCACTTATAACTGAGTATACCATGTTGGTTTATGTGCTTCTGGGTTGCCTCACTGATTATGGTAATGAACTCATAAAACTAAACAACAACCAAATAACCCAAATATAATGTGGTATACCTCTAAACAGAATTCTTAGAAGAATCTAAAATGACTGAAAACGTGAAGAAATGTTCAACCTGACAGAATGGATAAGATCAATAATACAAGTGACAGTTAATGCTGCCAAGGACACGGGACAAGGAGACTCATTGCTGTTGTGAGTGCAAACTTGTACAGTCACTGTGGAAATCAATATGTAATTCTCAGGAAATTGGGAGACAATCTATCTCAAGACCCAGCTGTACCACTCTTGGGCATATTCCCAAAATCTGCTCCTCCATCCTACCACATCGTCACTTGCTCAACTATGTTCCTAATAACCAGAAACTGCCGTGTCTGTGAGAGATTTTGTTGATTGATGATTGATGTAGGAAGTCCCTAAGAAAGTGGACCTGTGCTGGGATATGGAGCATTCTGAGTATGAGACAGTGACTAGGAAAGAGAGAAAGCCTGTAAACAGTCTGTACACATGGGTTTTCCCTTCAATTGTTGCCTTGAGTTTCCTTCCTAAGCTCCCAAAATGATAGAGTGTGATCTGACATAATCAACCAAAATAAACCCATATATTGCCTGAGATGCCTCAGCTAGAGGATTAAATCATAAAGTCATTAAATCAGTTAGAGGATTAAAGCATAAAAGTAGTTTAGAACAAAAAATGGAACACAAAAAGTGATTTTGTTGCAAGTAGAATCTGGGAATATTGACTTTTGGAAGACTTTAGGTGACAGAAACAGAATGCTGTACATAGAACATAGACTATTCTTATAGGACCAGGAAAATGAAAATGTTAAGAGCAATGGCAGAAGTGGAGATTGAGATAATAGGATTTCTATTAGAAATAGATAAACTCCATAAGAAATTAAGCCCGATGTTATTTGTGTGATATTTTGGTTCCAAAATCTTTCTGCCTATGCTCTGGAAATTTAGTAAGGTGAGTTAAAAAATGATGGGCTAATTTCATAAATGGAATATTGAATCTGTTTAATGGTTTTACTGATGACTCAGGTGCACAGTGGGAAAAATAAGTGGGGCAGGAATAATGAGGGTGAGAAGGTGGTTTCAGACGGCAGTCACGTGCTGAGACAGGCAGGAAC
>NW_026076330.1:0-1293 GCF_014885135.2 Alexandromys fortis
GGCTTCTTCACGCCGCCGGTGGCCGGGGCGCTCTTGCGGGCGGCCTTGGTGGCCAGCTGCTTGCGCGGGGCCTTGCCGCCGGTGGACTTGCGAGCGGTCTGCTTAGTACGAGCCATGTCCTTGCAAAGGAAGTATTGTGCCGTGGACCCTGCTGAAGCCGTATTTATAATGAGAATCTGAAGCTGATTGGACGAGAGTACACTGCGCCCAGCCCACTCAACTATAAAGGTATTGGTCAACTGTTCACGCGCGTTGCCTTTTTTTTTTCTTTTTGAATCCTGCACCTAACATTTGAAATGTAGATGTTAGAATCTTAAACAGTACACCCGTCAATCGGGAAACTGAGGCAGGAGACTCGCTTCTAGGTGGAGAACAGTCTAAATTGTATAGTAAATGATCTTGTTGCAAAGAAATGGTTGCAAACCCTTTGATACCCTTGGTGATCTCTGGGCTGTTTGTTTATTCCTCCTGAATACGTTGTTTCATACGTGCTTTTTCTAGTTGACATATGTTCGAGTGACAATTTTTCCCTAGTACACTAAAACGGTAAATAAATATGCCAGGTAATGTTTCCTTGCAGTAATTTCTCGTAATTAGTATGCCCTGAAACGTTTTACTTTTGTTTAGGATCTTAAAAAATTTGGGGCTATCAAATTTCCAACTCAAATGACAAGTGGCCACCATCAGTCTCAAACCTCTACACAATTATTTTAAATTTTTCATCGGTTTTTAACATGTTAAAACTTCAAGGACTAATTTAACATAAACACAACTGTACACGATTTAACTCAAAATAGCATGCTTACAATTCTTACAAAAAATTGACTTTAATCAGATATATTAGTAAAACTATTACATATTTTAAAGCAAGGTTTTCAAGCTTATGTGGAGTTATGAATGTGTAGGGGAACACTAAACAAAAAAAAAAACGTTCAAAGTGATTGCTTCCAATCCATATTGCTATCCACGAAAATGCTCAGTTCTTTTGAAAGACAGAGTGGGTGGCTCTGAAAAGAGCCTTTGGAAATTTTAAGGGAATCATTTCCCCTTGGCCTTGTGATGGCTGCTCTCGGTCTTCTTGGGCAGCAGCACCGCCTGGATGTTGGGCAGGACGCCGCCCTGCGCGATCGTCACGCGGCCCAGCAGCTTGTTGAGCTCCTCGTCGTTGCGGATGGCCAGCTGCAGGTGGCGCGGGATGATGCGCGTCTTCTTGTTGTCGCGGGCCGCGTTGCCAGCCAGCTCCAGGATCTCGGCCGTCAGGTACTCCAGCACGGCCGCCAGGTACACCGGGGC
>NW_026076331.1:0-1295 GCF_014885135.2 Alexandromys fortis
AAAAAAAAAAAAAAAAAAAAAACACTATGCATTTGTTTCTCTGACCTTGGATTATTTTAAATCTTCTTGTGTTAATAATTAATGGATGAATTAATTTAACTAAACAAAGTTTTGTCCAGCTTGAACATTCTTTGCATGGTATATAAAGTCCTAAGTACCCTTAGAGGGAACACTCACTGTGGAAGAGCAGGATGAATCCAAGCACCTCTTCAGTCTGCTCCTCCCCTGAGCACCTGCCCAACTATTTCTTCCTTTGGCAAACATCTGATGCCTATTCAGGAATTATAACAGGCGGGATAAGCAGTGGTGCCTAATAATGAGTGTGTGTCATATACCTGACACTACATGAGAACTTCACAGTTCCTATCTTCATGAACTTCGTATGTATTAGGAAAGACTCAAATGATAAATTTATTATAATTGTAAAGGAAAACCTACAGGACTTGTAACAGCAGACTGAACGGCAGCACCCCTGGCCCTTATACTGGACAGGAACATGGTTTCCACAGATCTTCCTCATTTGCCCAATACTGCTTCTCTCAAAAACCCGAACTGATTTCTTGACAGACTTGTTCAGTCTTTTATCTGCTCTCCACATGCTAATGGGCTGTTCTGTAAGAAATTTGGATTCGTGTTGTGTAAATGAAGATCATCCCATGCCTGTACGGAGATGCACCCAGGCACCGGCACACAGTTCTTCCCTACAGGGTACCAAGAAGCAAAGAGAAAGCAGGCAATACAGAGTGCTCACCTCCAGACAATCCCAGTCTAGCTTCTGAACAGAAAAATTCAAACAGAAGGCAAGAAATAGGAAGGAAGGAAGGAAGGAAGGAAGGAAGGAAGGAAGGAAGGAAGGAAGGAAGGAAGGAAGGAAGGAAGGAGAAAACGAAAACAAAAGAATGAGAAACGGGGCAAACCTGCAGAACATGGATGGAGCACTTCTCCCTTCTTTCTCACTCTCTGTGTTCCCCCTTAGCCCCCCACACTCATGAATGGACAATTAAAACTGATGTCATCAGAGTGCCTTCTACTTGTAGATTACCTGAGATGTAAAGCAGGGCACTCTGGGTGCTGAGGACACTGAGCCCATTTTAAGCAAATCTAAGAAAGCTACAGGTTTGGTTTGGGAAGAGAATGGTACTTTTGCGTCTTCCAAGCACAACAGCCCAGGAGGCAGGGCAGCTTTGTTTCTGCAATCATTGGACACCAGGGCCCCACCTCTGCTTCGTCCTTAGGCTCCGCCTGTCTTACCTTTTCTTCCTGTTCTTGCACAGCTTCAGCTCCCCTTCCCCCCC
>NW_026076332.1:0-1238 GCF_014885135.2 Alexandromys fortis
ATTTCAAGACAGGGTTTCTCGGTTTATCCCTGGCTGTCCTGGAACTCACTCTGTAGACCAGGCTGGCCTCAAACTCACAGAGATCCACCTGCCTCTGCCTCCTGAGTCCTGGAATTAAAGGTGTGCGCCACCACTGCCCAGCAAAAAAGCATATTTTAAAAAGATAGTAATGGCTTAAGGAGACTCATCTGGCAGCCGTCTAGGGTTGCCAGAGGGAGGCATAGGTCAGCATGGGAAGACAGCAAGACACGCTTGCTTGAAGCCAGCAGCAGGAGGGAGGGGAAGGGATGGCTCTGAGATGTTTCAAAGAAGGAAGCACTCTAGATGTAACAATGAGATTCCTGTGTGTTTGCCAAGTGCCTGCACTTTCAGCACTTGGAGGTCAGAGGCTGGGGACTGGGAGTTCAAAGCCATCCTGGACTACATAGCAGACACTTACAACAACAGCTATTGGTCTGACCCAGCTGTTTCCTAGCCTCTAAGTCCTCCTTTGCCCTGAATCTCAGTTTGGGGGTCCAAAGCTAAACAGAGAAATCCAGTGTTCTCAGCGTCCAGGCCTGCATGCAGCAGCTCTGTATTGGACCTATCTCGCAGGGCATTCAAGTTGAAGGAAGAGTTTGAGACAGGGTTTCTTTGTGTAACAGCCTTACCGGTCATGGATCTCACTCTGTAGACCAGGCTAGCCCCGCACTCACTGAGATCAGCCTGTCTAGGCCTCCTGAGTGCTGGGATTAAAGGCATGTGCCACTGCTGTCCAGCTTTTTTAAATTTTTAATTATGTGTATTGTGTGGGCATGTGCTTGTGAATATGGGTAGGGTGGTGGTGAGTTTTGCAGCTCAATGGGAACCAAGCACTGGGAACCAAGCTTGGGTCCTCTGTAGGAGCAGTTTGTGTGTTAACCAAATAGTGAGCCATCTCTCCAGCCCCTCAGACTCATTCTTTTTTATTTAATTCTTTTTTTTTATTGATTCTTATTGAGCCCTACATTTTTCTCTGTTCCCCTCCCTGCCTCTCTCCTCCCCTTCAACCTTCTCCCAGGTCCCCATGCTCCCAATTTACTCGGGAGATCTTGTCTTTTTCTACTTCCCATGTAGATTAGATCTATGTAAGTCTCTCTTAGTGTCCTCTTTGTTGTCTATCATTGTTGTGGTTTGTAGGCTGGTTTTCTTTGATTTATGTTTAAAAACATTTATGAGTGAGTACATGTGAGAATTGTCTTTCTGGGTCTGGGTTACCT
>NW_026076333.1:0-1305 GCF_014885135.2 Alexandromys fortis
GAGAGAGAGAGAGAGAGAGAGAGAGAGAGAGAGAGAGAGAGAGAGAGAGATCTTCTTGGATTCTTGGAACTCACTGTTGACCAGTTGACCAGGCTGGCCTTGAACCCACAGAAATCTACCTGTCTCTGCCTCCTGAGTGCTGGAATTAAAGGCCTGTGGCACGACTCCTGGGCTAGGGTCCTGCTTTGTTAATAAAGTCTCCATGACACATAAAGCTTGCATTTTTTTCTGATAATCTATCTCTTGTTATAAGGAACCTTCAGTGAGTAGAAGAAAAGCTATTTTCCCTCCTCTACAAAAGAAAAAGCAAAATATAAAGCTGAAGCTGTAGCATGGGCCAAGAGATACAGAGGCCCAAACAGATCTGGCAACAGGGATGACGGCAAATTAAGCTCCTTTAGGGACCTGAGTACAAAATGAAGCTGATAAAAATCCCACCTTTCAGGCTGGTTTGCACGTTCAATAGGATACTGTTGTGCTTACATTTTGGAACCCCAAAATAGCTCCACAGAGCCAGATTCCAGTGTAAATGCAAAAGGGTCTCTCTTTAGCAAGCATAAGCCTGGACCACAAACCTCCAGCACACCAGCACGGCAGGTGGAAAGGGAGTGACAAGCTCTGGAAGTGGAAACGCCACAATTAAGGCTGTGCATATCTCTACCATTTCGGGTTGCGTAGAGGGAATAGAGAGTAAGAAGATTTCTGAAACCATTGGTCAGTTTCGGGGCACAAAACCCCCAACAGAGAAACATAAATCACAGACAAGGTATCTGCAAGGGCAGGATGTCTTTGGGGACATCTGGTCTTTATTAAATTTTACTATCTCACACCTTAATTGGCTATCAGTTTCAGGTTTCACTGTCAGCACATTCCTGGAGCTAAGGTTAGTCCCAAGTCATAAATAGCCTTAAGAGAAGCCCCATCTTTAAGAAGGGGTCCATGAAGTCGTATTTCAGTTAGGTATTTCAAAGTGTCATAATACACACGCGCACACACACACACACACACACACACACACACACATAGCTATAGTAGGAGGCCGCTTGTTTGTTCCCACTGCTCAGCCCCAAAATAACCATACAGAAACTGTATTAATTATGTTGCTGCTTGGCTTATTAGTTTTAGCTTCTTATTGGCTAGCTTTTACATCTTAATTTAACCCATTCCTATTAATCTGTGTGTCTCCATGTGGCTGTGGCTTACCAGCAAGGTTCCATCTGGTGTCTGGCTCTGGTGGGGCTCCGTGGGTTCTCCCTGACTCTGCCTACTCTCTCTCTCTCTTTCTCTCTCTCTCTCTCTCTCTCT
>NW_026076334.1:0-1236 GCF_014885135.2 Alexandromys fortis
CTGTATTTACAGGCTTCAGTTATTGGTGCATCACATACAATTCAGAGAAGATTCTATCACTTTGGGGATAATTGCTATTAATTTCTCCTAAAAAATTAGCACAGGCTCTTTACCAAGGCTCATTGTCTTCCCATAATTTTTTAATTTCATCAACAGTAAAAGGAACTATAATCTCTACTGGGTTTATACCTGCTAGTTGACGAAGTCACAATTTTCTTTTTATAATTAATTCAGAGACTTTTTCCATATTAGTTTTTAATTTTTTGCTTGGCTCATGTGGTAAAAAAGATCGATTCTAAGATAATATCTTCCCTCTGCATTAAAATTCCTGTAGGGGAAATTCTGGAAGGCAATATGACTAAAATACAATTAAGATTTGGATTCACTCTACTACATGTGCCTTCTATAATTTCACTTCAACAACCATCAATGCTTTTTCAGCTTCAGCTGTTAATTCTCTGGGACTATTTAAGTCTTGGTCATCATCTAAGGTTTTATTTAAAAGAACTATTATGTTGTTGGACCCTAGAGTCCAATCACCAAGGAGGAGTCGCCCCAAGAGACCATCTCTCACATCATAGCTGATATAAAAGAATGAGGATTTTATTAATTCTGTCATGACAGGGTTGTTCAGAATTAGGGAAGCTGAAAGACCCTGAATAGCTGGTACAGGCTACTTTTAAAGGAAAAAAGCCACAGAAGCAAGGGGGTGTCTAGGGGCTGTTCTTAATTGGCTGGAGAGTGGTTGCCACATCAGATGAGGTAAGAGGAAACATCTGAGAGTCACTTTGACCCCTTTCCCAGGGGCTGAGTCAAAACATCAGGAACTGAGTCAACATCTTAAAGGTTATCTTGCCCCAATTTCTGGAGAACATGCACAAAGACTCAGGGAAATGGAAAGTTCCCAACATTTCAGTATATGTTTGGGTAATTGTTAGATTCCTGGTTCCCAGGGGAGGGGAGCACTACTGCTAAGAGGCCTCAGAGATGTCAGAAATGGCTTTAGAGTTATTTTAGAGTTCTACAAGTTCAGGTGTTATCCCAACAGCAAGTTGTAGACTGGAAATATCTCCTAACAGTCTTTGAAAGTCATTAAGAGTCTGCAATTGATCTCTCCTAATTTGTCCCGTGTTCTAATTTTCTGTAAACCTATTTTGTAACCTAGGTAATTGACAGAATCTCCTCTTTGTATTTTTTTTTTCAGGAACAGTTTGTAATTCCCATTTCGGCAAAACT
>NW_026076335.1:0-1254 GCF_014885135.2 Alexandromys fortis
AGGATGGAGATCATACACCAATTTATAGAGGTGGAGAGAGGACCTAAATCTACAAACCTAAGCCCATTAGATCTAGACCGTCCATCATAGTTAAGATCTACGGTAGATATGACTTCCACATAACCTATTACTAATTAGCTTATTTCTATATTAAACCAAGGTTAAAGGTACATGGACCACATTATGGGTTGGGCTTTATATGTGGAAATTCCAACAGTCTCCCACTTGGTCCATAGTAAAATCTTACATACGGTTTAATGTAGAATACATAAGGCGCGCAATAAGAGCTAAATTAGTTTCCGAAATGGTTATCATAATACCGTCATTAATTAAACCACTAATATGAGTCATGGCGGTTCCACATCGCATAAATGACATGGTTCCTTCCATGTACTACGATATCAACAATTTAATTAACTAGGTCTATAAGCGGAAGTAACAATAATGGTCCAATAATGTCTTCGTAAAAGACTATTTCTGTCAACAATTATCCATTCACATACATGTACATAAACAATGGAAAACAGAAAATTCAGAACTTAATCAATAATAATGAGCTCAAAATAATGTCAAATAATAAGCACTAAGTAATCCACAAATCATTAAGTTATGGGTTACATTCAAAACCCAACTTGTTAACATGATTCTAGAATATCATTATTTCTAGTTCTTAAGTTAGTGGATTTACTAACACGTGTACTAATGTGTTCCATTGACACTCACTTGTTCTAAACTTAAGCCATAATCAATAGGTATTTTATATCATGTGCTAAACATTAGAATACCTATCATTCTTACAAAGGCATATAGTTGCAACATTATTACAATAAAATTCAAACGACTTAGAAATCAATAACTCTAAGTTATGATATAAAGTTTTGCAACTATACAACATTGCATGTAGCTTTACAACATGCTACAAATTCGGCTTCTATGGTGGGTGAAACAATAATGTTTTACCGACTATCCACACACCCATTAAATTCCGAATTTGTAAAACCAATCACCTCAAGGTGATTAAATCTCTTAAAATATGAGCATACGGTTTCTCTTTCATTCGTTCTTGTTCCAATTCATTCATAGGATCTTGATTTAATTCAAATATTCCCCCTCTGAATTGGAACATCATTACAATTATGCCTTAACACATTAAATCTATCCAAAACTTTATTAATGAAATCTTTCTGAGACGTTCCAACAATTATTGTGATCAATCCCGAAATATTTTTATTTCTATCACATATGACGCATCAC
>NW_026076336.1:0-1195 GCF_014885135.2 Alexandromys fortis
GATTTTCTTTATAGCTAAAAGCTCTTCTTTGGTAAGCATCCTTTTTTATTGACTCTGAGTCATCTAACTGAAAAAGTTGTTTTTCTTCTAATTAGGAACTCAAACCCCTCAGAAGGAGCATGGACAATAACATCAACCCTTTACCTAATGTCTGTGGCACAGACAAGCATGAATTTCCTGAATCAGCGGGCTACACTGCTCAGAATTCAGATGATAACTTTTTTGGATTTCCTGATTATCATCTACAGTAGAAGCAACTGATAGTCCAGTTACAAGAGAGTAGAAACCCCCTTAGTTATGAGACATTAACTGACAGGAAAACGTATAAGTGGAAGAGACCAGGCCAGGTCAATGAAGAATGAGAGGCTGATGCAGTTTGAGCACTACAGCATCTTAGAACCATTCTGTTACTTAATGGACTTGATTGCAAGTATGTACATGAGGAGCCCCACATGTGAGGCCCGAGGAGCCGCCCTCTTTTCTGTTCCCTTTTGATTGCTTCCTCTGCTTGTGTTCACATTCTGCACTTGTGCCTCCTCTGACTAGGAAACCGTGCTGAGAAGGAGCTGCCAAAACACCTGTCCACTCAGATTTCATGTGATTGGCTCACTGTGGTGACAATGCCATTTCAGGGTTATGTAAATGTGGATTGGCAATCACATGCTGTGGTCCTTAGCTGTGCTGCCTTCTTTCAGTAATTCAGCAACTGCACTGACTTTAGCTTTGTTTCTTTTATGATTAGTGTCTCAGCTAGATGAATTGACATCACAGACATGTTTAGGTACACCTGTGTATATATAATTATGTGCATATGCACAGATAGATAGTTATTGTAGTCAAGGAATCATAGTATTCTCTGTCACTGATACAAAAGAATGTGCTTACAAGGGCTATAAGAGATAGTAGATTTAAACGTGATAAACATGATTTTCTTAATATCCTTTAAAAAGAATGATCCATTTGAGAATGATGGTCATCTCTGTAGTTACAGAATTTGAGTTGTAGGCATAAGGACCATGAACTCCAGGCCAGCGTGGGCTGTATAATAAGCCTCTGTTTAAACACAGTAAAAATAAATAATTGTTGATTTCTGTCCTTGTAAATCTCAATATTTACTATATTTGAAGCACAATTCACTTAGAGTACTAATATCTAAGCAAGGACTTGATAGATTTGGCACCAAAAATCCCATTTC
>NW_026076337.1:0-1296 GCF_014885135.2 Alexandromys fortis
CTTTTCTTTCCTTCCTTCCTTCCTTCCTTCCTTCCTTCCTTCCTTCCTTCCTTCCTTCCTTTTTTTTTTTTTTTTGTTCGAGACAGGGTTTCTCTGTTATTTCGGAGTCTGTCCTGGAACTAGCTCAAGGCTATTGAGTTCAGGCTCACTAGGCTGACCTTGAATTTACAGAGTTGTACGCCTGCCTCTGCCTCCTGAGTGCTGGGATTAAAGGCGTGCACCACCACTACACGGCTTATTTTCTATTTTTTAATTTAATGTGTATGGCTGTTTTGCTGGCAAGTGTGTGCATGCTTGGCATCTTCTGAAGCTGGAAAGAGGGTGTCAGATCTCGTGGAACTGGAGCCATGTGGGTATTGGGAGCTGAACCCATGGTCTCTGCAAGAGTATCAAGTATAACTGCTAAGTCAAGTCTACAGCCCTTATTTAACTTAATTTTGTTGTTGTTTGCTGTGGTGCCCTGGCTGACCTTGCATTCACTCATTCATTGTGTTGGTCAGGTTGGCCTATCTGCTAGCCTCTGATCCTGAGGGCTGGGGTTAAAGACTTGTGCCACCATCTTCCTTCCTTCCTTCCTTCCTTCCTTCCTTCCTTCCTTCCTTCCTTCCTTCCTTCCTTTCTTTTTTTCTGAGACAGGTTTTTGGGTATCGATGGATGTCCTGTAACTCACCCTGTAAACCAGGCCAGCCTTGAACTCAGTTGCTTGAGTGCTTGGATTAAAGGCATGCACCACCAGCACCCAGGCCAGTTCACGTCTGAAATTATGTATATGTGTGGGTATTTGCACATAAGACCAAAGAGGTGAAATTTTCTTAGAAGTAGACCAGAATGGGTGTTGGGAATTTCACTTAGGTTCTCTGAGAGAACTCTGGACATTTGTAACCATTAAGCTATCTTCCCAGTATCCCTCATTCTGTTAGCCAGGCTGATTTGACATCATAATAATCCACCTTCTTCAGCCTCTTTAGTACTAGGATTATAGATGTGAGCCATTGGTAAAGTCTGACAATTTTACAAAAAGAGAGAAAGAAAAGAAATGAAATGAAAACTTGAAGGCCAGGCAGAATGATTCACAGGAGGATCAGAAATTCAAGGCCAGACTTGACTAAGCTATCAAGTTAGAGACAAGTTAGTGTTGTATAAGATCCTGTTGTAAAAACCAAAGCAAGGCCGGGCGGTGGTGGCGCAAGCCTTTAATCCCAGCACTGTGAGTTCGAGACCAGCCTGGTCTACAAGAGCAAGTTCTAGGACAGGCTCCAAAACCACAGAGAAACCCTGTCTCGAAAAACAAAACAA
>NW_026076338.1:0-1308 GCF_014885135.2 Alexandromys fortis
AGAGAGAGAGAGAGAGAGAGAGAGAGAGAGAGAGAGAGAGAGAGAGAGAGAGAGAGAAAAGAAAAGAGAAAGGAAGGGAATATAGAATATAGAAGGCAGGGAAGCTGGGAAAGAAAAGGTTTTCAGTGTACCAAACGCTGAAAGGGAAAAGGGACTTTCTGCCCTAACCAAGAGGTGACAGAGGAGGAGGGAAAGAGGATGGAAGTGGAGGCAAGGAGGCCCAGGATAGAAGTCAGGCAACAACTGGGTACAACAGGTCCCGCCCCCTTCCGGGGTCTCCCAGACCCTGAAAACCCGTTCTCTTTACCTTCCCCATCTCCTCTGGACCAACTAGTTCCATCCTCAGCCGAACTGCTCCATCTCTTCTCCGCGACAGTGGAGGGGTTCCGGCTGCTGAACCCCCAGGCTCCACTTCTACCCTCAGAGAGGGTTGGGGCTGAGTACTATCTCCAGTCCCAGGCCCTGGGGGGCGTTGGTGGGGTGGAGAGGCCGACAGCGGGGGTGTCTCTACCTTGGCCTTGCCAGGCCCTGCCAGCTGGCCCAGCCCCCCTGTGAAGGAGCGGGCCTGTGGTCCAGGAGAAGTGGGGGGCGGGCGGAGCCAAGAGGTGGGGCCCTGAGACAGGCCTGGCTGTGGAATAGGGGTGCTTATGCCCAAGCTAGCCAGCTCCAACCTAGAATCCAATGATCTGCCTCCGGTGCCTCCTGAGGCCCCTCGAATTCCCTCCAGAAGCCGGCCGAAGCTTGGGGGCTCCAAGTCTCTCTCGTAAACATCCACACACGTCCACCGACCTCGACGATAAGGCTCTCCCAAGCCTTGGGGCAGCTTCACCACCCGGAAACGGGAGGCAGGGGCTCCAGGTGGCGGGGAGCCATTCCGGGGGGTGCCCCTGCCCCCTGGATCAGGGTTAGGTTCCCCATTGGGGAGGCGGGGCGGGGGCCCAGCGGGAGCTGGTGGGGCGGGGGGATCCGAAGCCCCTGGGCTTCCCGGGCCCTCATAGTCCGTGGTGACGCTGGTGATCTGGAAACTACTTTTCTTCTTACCACCGCTCATGGTCCCTGGGGCTCCGGACTAGGCTCGGGTGGGGGAGGGGCTCAGGCACCTCTGGAACAAGGGGGCCACATGGCAGGGGCATCGGGGCCCCTGGGGACGTCTGGGTCCGACATGGCAGGAGGGCCTTGTGGGAACTGGGGGTGCTTGGTTAGTGACTGGAGTACAGGGGAGGGGAGGTGGCGGGAGGGGGGAGGGGGCAGAGGCAGGTTTTTCCTGCTGCTGTGGCTGCCGAAACCCCAGAGCTGAGCTTGCAAACT
>NW_026076339.1:0-1304 GCF_014885135.2 Alexandromys fortis
TTGTGTGTTGTTATTTCGGGCATAAGCTAGCCAAGCGGCCGGGGTGTGGGGGACGCAGCCCCGCCGCTCTTATTTCAACAACCTTGAAAGAACAATACTCAACTTCATATGGAGAAGCAAAACCACCCAGGATAGCCAAAATGATCCTGTACATAAAGGAATTTCTGGAGGCAGCACAATCCCTGACTTCAAACTCTACTACAGAGCTACAGTAATGAAAACAGCATGGTATTGGCATGAAAACAGACAGGAGGACCAATGGAACTCTGCCAAAGACCCTGATATCAATTCACACACCTATGAACACCTGATTTTTCACAGAAAATCAAAAAATATAAAATAAAAAGGAAAGCATATTCAACAAATGGTGCTGTTATAACTGGATATCAACAGATAGAAGAATGAAAATAGATCCAAATGTATCACCATGCACAAAATTCATAAACTGTTTATGAACCTCTCTCTCTCTCTCTCTCTCTCTCTCTCTCTCTCTCTCTCTCTCTCTCTGTGTGTGTGTGTGTGTGTGTGTGTGTGTCTGTTTAAGAATAAGGAGTATGTGTGTATATGAGATATGGGTCTATTTGTGTTTGTGTTTGTATGATATGTGTATATCTGTGATTGTGTTTTTATGTGTTTGTATGATATGTATATATCTGTGTTTATATTTGTGTGTGTATTTGTTTATGTGTGTATATTTGTGGTTCTGCATTTCTGTCTATGTGGTTGTGTGTGTGTATTTTCGCTTGTGGTATGTATGTGTTTATGTGTTATTTGTGTATTTGTCTATGTGTATATATATGAGAGAGATGTGTGTATGTGATGTGTGATTCTGTTTGATGTGTAAGTGCAGGTACATGCTATACTGTATATGTATTGGCCTTTGAAGAACTTTCAGGACTTGGTTCTCCCAACATGGGTTCCCTTGAGCAAGCTTATTGCACTTGTACAAAAATGTTCTTTGATATGATGAGTCATCTCAATGGCTCACAAATACATGTAAATAAACTATAAAATAATTGCTGGCACCTAAAGTCACTGTAAATATGCTGACTTGTATGATTGTTTTTTAAACACAAAAGAATTAACTCAAGTTTACTGCTGAACCATCCCAAGTCAACTTCACAAGTAGGGAGATATTAGTGCTTAAAAATGATTTACTTAAAGCAACAGTGGCTACAGTTACTCAAATTCAGTATATCCTCTTGTCTATGCAATTGTTAACACCAATTAGAAGATTATCTGGTGCCAGATATTAGCAAAATGTCTTTGCCAGAGGACAAAGTTGGCAATTTGGGATGTGTACT
>NW_026076340.1:0-1270 GCF_014885135.2 Alexandromys fortis
TTGTGAATGAGAAAGCATTTATTTGCTGAACTTGAGAACAGTTCTAAGATTTTAGGGTGACAGTGAGAACATAAAATAGAAGACAGAGGAAAATTTGGCTGTTGGTGGCATAACAGGGTATTTGCATGCAGGCACTTTTGACAAAGTAGCACAGACACAGTGGCTTAAACAACAATACTTATTTTCTCAAAATTGTGAACTTCCTAAGTTTAAATAAAGGGGTTATCTGTATTCAGGGCATTTCTCTCAGCTTCTGAATGTTGGTCTCCCCTTCCAACTTCTTGTATTCTAATTGCTTATAAGAACTATAATTATATTGGATAAGAACAGATATACATGATTGAATTTGCCTTCATACCTCTACAAAGGCCCGATCTCCATAAACGTCACATTCTTAGGTGTTAAGTGCTGAGATATCAAAATATAAGTTGATGGAGACATAATTCAGTCCTTAACACTGAGTTCCTAGATTAATATTCACTCCATTTGCCAGGTGGTCCAAAAAAATACTCCATTTATTGAAAAAGAAAAACTATTTTATTTGGTTTTACTTAAATGTAGTAGAAAGCATCCTCATATAACATCTAATATTATTTCCAGAATTACAGGCTGTGTACCACAAAATATACATAAACTGAAAGTACAGAAAAATGAATCCTACCCATAGCATGTTTGAGCACCTAACCCAAGTTGTTTACAAGTTGAAATCACAATGACAATAATGTACATGTAAAACAAGCCTGTATTTCTTTAAAAACAGGTATTTGGATCTAATGTACACATATATACTATTTTAAAGAAACACGAGTAGCCCCTTGGTTGTGGCAAGTGCCTTAAATACCTGCGCTGGGGAGGCAGACACAGGCAGAACTCTCTGAGTTCGAGGCCAGCCTGGTCTATAGAGCAAGTTCCAGGACAGCTAGGACTGCTTTACACAGAAAAACCCTGTCTTGAAAAACAAAAGCAAAAGGAAGGAAGGAAAAAAAAACCTAAACACACAAGAGGTGTGTTTGTCAGTATGTTATACTAAGAAATTAAGCCTGTGCCTAATGTAATTGAACTGAGTTGCACACTGGGTTTATGTAGCACTGGATATCCACATCATCATAGGCAAAACTCATTTGTAGTGAATACTAATAAATGAATACTTATAAATGTGCACTTAGTGTATATAATATGATGTATTATTTATGACCAAACTTAGTGAGTTTTGTGTTTGCATGTGACTTTGACAGAGTCAGTGAGGGGCACAATTAAGAAACTACTGAGT
>NW_026076341.1:0-1295 GCF_014885135.2 Alexandromys fortis
CTCCTGGGAGCTGGGATTCCATAAAACATCTGATTGCTTAGAGGATGAAGAAAACTTGGAGAGTGGAATGACATGAGAAGGATGGTAAGCCCATTGGTAAGGCTAGAGTGAATGAAAGCCAATAACCCAAGAGATCTCTTGAGAAAGATCAGACAATGGCTATAGCCTGTATTAACTATCTAAGTGTTATATGTTAGGAAATACAAAAAAGATGCTATACTAAAGACATAAGGGTCAAGATGGCAGATTGAACACATTTTGCCTTCTTTAATCTGTAAAGTACATAAAAACCTGTGTGTGTGTGTGTGTGTGTGTGTGTGTGTGTGTGTATGAATATATATATAGAGAGAGAGGGGGGGATTAAAATGAAAATGAGAACCAAGGCAGAGGGAAAGTGTGAGGATGGCAGCCCAACAAAAAAAGTACTTGAATATGCTTATCCAAAGTAAGACAGGTAGACGTGTGCTCACACACTAAACTGCAGACAGTTTTAAGGAAATACTAGACTAATAAAATCAGACTTGGCAAAAGCTCACACCCAGGAGGTATGGAAAGTAACAGTTTTAAAAACAATTGAGGATTTGTCTCTCAGCTTTCCTAATCATAGGAAGGGGGTCTGACCGCCCAGAACTTACCACCAAGAAAAGATGTATCTAAAGAAATTAAGTGAATCAGTAAGGGAGAAAGAATGATTAATAAAACTACTCTAATGACAGCGTTGGCCCAATTGGTCTAAAATTTGTACTTTCTAAAAATTCTTTTTTTAAAGAAACAGCTTCCCATCAGCAAGCTGACTACACAGAGTGCCTATCTGGTTTCACCAACCTCTTCCCAATCCATCCCTGTTCTTAGCTAAGAGCAGGTGTTCCAGTTGTCTGCTGCTATATAAAAGCTATCCCCAAACTTACAAGAAACTACAGAAATACACAAGAGGAGCTTCTAAACTAATTCTAGGATGTGTGCAGTTATCTCTTAAAACTGATGTAGAAAAGACAAGCTCTTGTAGCTATGACGCCCTGGGAGGAAGATGCTATGCTCCATTCAGAAGTTCCTCCCATGTGCCCTTGTCTGATCCATCAGAGTAACTACATTATGTTTAGTGCATTATTTGGCTAAGCCATGCCTGATGGCCTAGGTCATGCCAGTGAGGTTATTCCCAGAGCCTCATAAACAGATGTTTTCATAGACTCCACATGTGCCCCATTTGTAATATCTTCTGTAATTTCCAGCAAGCTGTTTTGAAAACACGCATTTTAATCACTTGCTATGGTTTGGCTGGGGTATAAATGTGTAAT
>NW_026076342.1:0-1291 GCF_014885135.2 Alexandromys fortis
GAGGTGGTAGTTTACCAGAAAAGATGCAGCATGTCTGACCTGGTGGCTGGTTCTATGGCGTCTGCATCATTTCCCTTCTTCCCAGCATTCTGTTCTGTCTAGTCCACCTATCTAAATCCTGCCCTATCAAAAAGCCAAGGCAGTTTCTTTATTAACCAATGAGGGTAACACATAGACAGATGACCATCCTCCATCACCTTAGAATCACATGTGCAAAATGAGAACCAGAAAATAATTGATTGATGAAATCATTAGAAATATTCACAGGTCAAGAGATTTAGGCTATACTAAAGACAATGGTAAAATGATTTGAATTGATTAAGGAACTTGTCATGGCAGATAAGCAAAGAGGGAAGGTACAGGCAAAGATTTAGAGTCACCAATACCTCTCAGAGTCATAGATAACTTAACCAAGAGTTTCAGCTACTTATACTGTTATTACCTCTGAAAATCCAGCAAATGCTCAATGCCCAAATGGAAAAACAGAATGAAAAGGGAAACCTATAAGTATTAAAGAGTTAAAAGAAATTAAGCTAGAAGTTATATTTTATGGCATGCATTCACCATTTATTAGGAATATGGTAAAGGCATGGGCTTCATGAAATTAGATTACTCCACATGATTGACTTCAATTAGTTTCAGCAGTGCTAGAAGAGGGGATGCAGTTAAAGTGGAAGTACTTTTGGAGAGAGTAAGCTAAAGTACTAGAACAGCAAGGTAGAGTCAAAGAATTTGAAGCTTCCCAAGATAAAATTCTTGACAAGGGCCATTATGCTGATCCACAAAGTGAAGCTATTTGCAAGAACACATCTTATCCCTATGCCATACAATAGCCTTGAATGCTTGGGACAAGATTCAAGAATTAGGAAGAATTGAGTCATCTACTAAGGTTATACAAGGCCCAAGAGAACACCTAAGTGACATTTTACAAAGATTAACTAAATATGTACAAATAGAAGTAAGAGATTCAGAAGCTAGAAAAGTGCTTATTGAATCTCTGACTTTTGAAAATGACAGCTTAGAATACAAAAACCTTTAAACATTAGATCAGCACCAATGGATGAATGGACCCTGCACACTGTCAATATCAAGTCATTTGACTATAATACTGAAGCTTGGTTAGGAGAAGCAATTTCTAAAGATGTGAAAAGACATCAAAATATCAAATATTTTAGTTGTGGCACAATTGGACATCTGAGAAGAGATTCTGTACAAGGTGTTACTAGAAATAATGTTTCTTCTAGGAATGACAAAAATACAGGGTCTCAATCTTCTGGATTATATAGAAGAT
>NW_026076343.1:0-1292 GCF_014885135.2 Alexandromys fortis
ATTAACCTTGGATAGAAAATGGGGTGGTGAAGACTCCAAGGACTCCAAAGACAGGCCAAGATGTAAATCTGAAGGACTGCCAAAATGTGTTCCCAGGGGGCAGGGAACACGCTGCCATAGTGAAGTGGACTGACCAACACACTGGTTCTGGCACTACTGGTGGTCGAAGCACCTGCTGTTGCAATCAATGTCCTCTCAGGAAAGGGACCACAAAGTAGCACAAAGTTTGTCAAAGCTTTGGCCCCTGTGAGAGGAACTTCAGATAGCAAAGAACCACCCCCTATAACGTTCCCAGATGATTCTTTCCAAAGACAGAAACATCAATTCAACAGCAAGTGATAATAAGGGTCAGGACCAATGGCTGGGCACTGACAACATGTAGCCATTCAGGTAAAGAACCAACGAAATACTGATTAATAAACATGTGTTCTACATGGCTCTGTGTGCAGACTCGCTGGTGGACTGGCTATAGGAGGGTCAGGTCTTTTACGTTATGCTTTTTGTTTTAAAATGCAGGAGTGAGAGGCATAGTACACCATCCTGGGTACAAATCTCTGTGTCCTCTCTCTACAACGGAGGTGCTCTGGTAACCCTGGCTCTAGATCCTTCTGTATTAATTTGTTTGTAAAGTACCAGCATTAAATTAGGGAGGCACCTCTAGCTCAGCCATCTGCTAGGATTGGCAAATGTGCATCCACAATGTTACTTCGCTCTTGGATGATGGCTGCCTAGATCAGAGTGCAAACACCCTATAGGGCTCCTCCCTGGAAGACTCCTATAAAGGACCTGCTGCTTCCCTGACACCACAAGCTGCTCTTTGAAATGCTTCTGTGTCACCTTGTCCATGCAGTGGTGTCTTAGCTACTGTTCCTTTGCTGTGAAGACATCATGACCAAGGAAACCTATAAAAGAAAGCATTGAATTGAGCACTTGCTTCTAGTTTCAGAGACTTAGTCCATTATCATTGTGGCAGGGAGAATGGCAGCCTGCAGGCAGGTACCAGAACAGTAGTGAAGAGATGCATCCTGATTTATAGGCAAAGAGAAAAGCAGTAGGCCTGGTGTGGATTTTTTATTGATTTTATTGAGCCCTACATTTTTTTCTGCTCCCCTCCCTGCCTCTCCCCTCCCCTTCAATCCTCTCCCAAGGTCTCCATGCTCCCAATTTGCTCAGGAGATCCTGTCTTTTTCTACTTCCCATGTAGATTAGATCCATGTATGTCTCTCTTAGGGTCCTCTTTGTTGTCTAGGTTCTCTGGGATTGTGAATTGTAGGCTGATTTTCTTTGTTTTA
>NW_026076344.1:0-1293 GCF_014885135.2 Alexandromys fortis
GCCTGTCCTGGAACTAGCTCTTGTAGACCAGGCTGGTCTCGAACTCACAGAGATCTGCCTGCCTCTGCCTCCAGAGTGCTGGGATTAAAGGCGTGAGCCACCACTGCCTGTTTAGGTTATTGTATTTCTACCACAAACAAAGGTCCCACCTTGGCAGTGAGCTCTGCTCTCTCAAGGTTATTGTCAACAGGTGTGGCTAATAGCCAGCCCTCGCACTCCACGAATAGAGAGGTAGGCGTGCTCCTAATCAAACAAGGATCCAACTAAGTTCCAGTTCTCTTAAGGAGATAACTTTGGATTCCATCCTGGGAGTGATTTGACTACAGAAAGTTTTGGTCTAGGGTGTGAGCGTGGCTTTTTTTGTTCTAGCAACAGAATGTTTAACTGTGGGGGTAGCCTGTGACCTTCAGTTGGTATGTTAATTTCTTTGTGTCCTGTTAATGTAGTTTTTCGTCTTACTCCTACCTTTTGGGGTCAGGGGTATTTTAAGCAGTTGGAAATTAAACGCAGACAAATCTCAGTACTCACTGAAATTCCCTCCCGATACTATCTTATATGTTTCTCTATTTTATTATTTTCATTCGCATCTTCATATTCTGTACTAATATTTTCTAAATGCCAGTGCATCTACCCTAGGAAGAAGTATTTTTGTCAAGGCTGGTCCCCGAAAATTTTATTCTATTATAAGAATTTTGTGTTATTCTAAATACTAGTCATTTGGAATATCTGTAGTTTAAAAATTCTCTTCTGATTTGTAACTGTGGTCTTACCTTCTTAACATGACTGGAATCCATCTTTTAAAGATAATGAAGTTCAGTTTAACAGCCTTTATGTCCTAGTTTGGGTATTCTGATAAATACCATGACCCAGAACAACTTGGAGAGGAATGGTTCCTTTCAACGTAAAGGTTACAGTCTATCTTCCAGGGTAGCCAAGGTAGGTAGCCAAGACAAGTGCTCAAAGCAGTTTGCCAACCAGGTACATGGAGGCAGAAAGTAAAGCAGAATCCAGGTAAGAATACTGACTTACTCAGATACAAATATATATATTGTCTTCCTATGTAGCCATTCCTGGCTTGGAACTTGCTGTATATACCATGTTGGTTTCCAACTCACAGAGATCTGTTTCTCCCTCCAAGCTCTCGGATTAGAGACTTGTGCCACCACATCCAGCTTCAGCACCCACTTTTATGTAACCCAATGTAAGACTTTAAGACAATCCTGAAGCCATTTTTGACAATTCTGAATCCTCTCAGCCTCTGTGCCATAGTGCTTCCCCTCCTCCCCTGGGAAC
>NW_026076345.1:0-1299 GCF_014885135.2 Alexandromys fortis
TCAGGAAAAATGGTACATATGTCTTGAGAAATTTCACATGTATACCTCTGCAGTAAGGTATTAAAAGCACTAAAACATTGACTAATCAGCCTTAAGTTCCACCTGGAATGTTCCTGTAGCGCAGGCTCTGGTTTCAGCTTTAAGAGTCAGTCCCTGTCTTCCTACTGCAGAATGATGAATGTTGCTTTTGTTTCTAGTTTGCCGTGTACTGCCTCTGGCTGTTTTACAATGTGCTGAAAGAAGAGCTCAGCCCTATACAACCTTTTGGCAAATTTCTTTGTGTCAAACTGGTAGTCTTTCTCTCATTCTGGTAAGTATTGGATGCTCTTAAATATTCTTTCTTTATAAATGCCAATAAAACTGTTGTTTAAGGGAGTGTTTTTTTTACAGTAGTGTAAAGAGAATGCCAGACTCAGCGGTGCCTACCTGTGGTTCCCAGCCCTTGGGAAACTGAGGCAGGACCACCAGTTCAAGGCCAGTCTGAACTAGGCAGATGTCCTTGGGCTGGAGAGAGGCTCAGCAGTTAGAGTTTGCTGCATATCCAGAGGACCATAGTTTGACCCCAGCAGCCATGTATGGCGACTCACAACCTCCTGTCACTCTAGTTCAAGGGACCCGAAGGCCTCTTCTGACCTCAGTGACACATGCACATACTTGCACAGTCTCAGTCTCTCTCTCTCTCTCTCTCTCTCTCTCTCTCTCTCTCTCTCATACATACACACACACATAAAATTTTTTTTAAACATTTATTTATTTATTATGTATACAACATTCTGCCTCGATGTATGCCTGCAGGCCAGAAGAGGGAGACAGATCTCATTACAGATGGCTGTGAGCCACCATGTGGTTGCTGGGAATTGAACTCAGGAAGCTCTTAACCACTGAGCTGTCTCTCCAGCCCCTGAAATTTTTTTTAAACCCATCCGTTTAGCTTTGTAAGATTTACAAAAACAGGCCTAGAAAGATGGCTCAGCAGAAAAGAGCCCTTGCTATTCTTTCGGAGGATCTGGGTTGAGTTCCCAATACCAACAAAGTTAGTGGTCACAACCCTCTGCAATTTCAGATCCAGGTGATTCTAATGTCCTCTTCTGGTATCTGCAGATACTTGACTTGTATACATGTATGCAGGCAAAACTCATACAAAACTAAATATTAAAAAATAGTTTTTAAAACACAATCTTAGTCCTGTGTGGTGGTATATACCTGTAGTCCCAACACTCAGGGTAAAACAAGAGAATCTCACATTGAGTTTGATGACAGCCTGCTCTCTATAGCAAGTTGTAGATTAGCCTATGCCAC
>NW_026076346.1:0-1291 GCF_014885135.2 Alexandromys fortis
CAGCCCTTAAGTAGGCATGGGCTGCCAATCCCGGATTGCCAGGTGGGCACTGCCCATAGGTTCACGCATATGCAGGCAGCTGATGATCATTGTGTGATCAGGCCCCAGCCAATATTAGGAGCTGATTATCAGGTGTGGCTCCGTGCTGCTCGCTACACCTCAAAGAATGAAAAGTTCCCCAGAAGGTTCATGCCCTGGGAAGGAAAAGCGAAGGAAGAGATTGCAGAGTTCAGGAGACAGTAGAGTCTGGACAGTATGATAGGGAGAACCAACCCCATCCAGGCTGCTTCGTCATGTGTACTCTGCCTCTCTATTCAAATCTGAATCTATGTCAGTGCCCTGAAGACAGCTATGGGGGGGTCATTGTCCCCTTAATGTTCATCTTCTCAACATGGCCACACTGAATATACCATCTTTCTCTGATTTTCGCTATTACAAAAAAAAAAATTTTTTTTTTTAATTTTGATATTGGGAACTGTGGCTAAGTCTAGCTTGTTGGGGCTGCCAGGGTGACCAGGTTTTTCCCTGAAAGAGTCGGGTGACAAGGAAGGCGCAAAGTTCACAAGGGTGAACTGTAACAGGACTGTTTGTTCCTCAACTCGAAGGCAAACAAGAGCACTTTGCTGATAACCCAAAGGAATGAGAGCGGAACGTGTGACTCATATGGGCCTGGACAGGAAACACATGAGCAGGTAAGCATAGGGGGGTCCTCTGGCCATCGCCCCACATCGGTACATCTTCACCAAGCCTCAGTCTGTACAGGCAGGACACAGGCGTGAAGACTGCCTTCCTCATAATGCTGTTAAAATTGGATTCTCCATTATCGGCTGCAGGAGACCGCCGAGCGCAGCTCAGCCAATGCAGTGCTATCACTGGGAAGAACAGTGACAGAAGTATAATAAAACAGAGTAAACGCCGTGGAAATAACAGACTTTCTTTTACAGGAATTGTATTTTTTTTCCTTCACCCTTTCTGCCCGTTCGGCCTTCATGTGTAAGCCGTACTGACATGGAAGGCGTGAGCGTTGTGTGCAGACAACTGTCTGACTTCAAAATCCTTTTCTGGTCAAAGAGAAATAACATTCCGTCTCTTAGTTCTGGTCAGGAAAGCCTAGCTCGCGTGAGCTTGGGGTGTCAAGCCACGCCCTGTTTGTAAGGCTGCCCCTCATTGGATTGGCACAAGACTCAAAGGTCTGAGGCTGGAGAGATAACTCAGTGGTTAAGAGCATTGCCTGCTCTTCCAAAGGTCCTGAGTTCAATTCCCGGCAACCACATGGTGGCTCACAACCATC
>NW_026076347.1:0-1268 GCF_014885135.2 Alexandromys fortis
TGTGAAGCTGGGCAGGCGGGAGCCCGCCAGGTGCTGCAGTTCACTCCTGTTCCCCACATTCCATTTCATGACATCTGGATAGTCCCCGTTTCTAAAAATGGGGTGGGCAAACCAGCCCAGGGAAAACTGCAGCATCCGGTCGGCAGCTTCCACATCTCTTAGGACCCCTGGGTCTTTGGGTTCCACCCAGTGAGTGTTGAGGTTCAGTGAGATGACCCCCTTCTGCTCCTGCCTGTATTTCTCATCATAAGTATGGTAGACTCTAGCATGAGCCTTGATGAGTGTGTGGCTGACCCTGTAAGGTGCCCAGCCGGGGTCCTGCACATTTGGGGGAAACACCCCTGAACCATAGCCTAACTGTGACACATACAGGGGCTCATTAAAGGTCATCCAGAACTTGACTCTGTCACCAAAGGTCTTAAAACAGAAGTCAGCATAGCTGTTGAACAAATCAATCAAAGAAGAGTTCTCCCAACCTCCAATATCCTGGAGGGCCTGGGGCAGGTCCCAGTGATACAGTGTCACCATGGGAAAGATGTTGCTCTGCAGCAAGCCGTCAATCAGCCTGTTGTAATAATAGACACCTTGCTCGTTGAGGGAACTGATAGTTCCAGTTGGGAAAATCCGAGGCCAGGAGATAGAGAACCTATAGGCCTTGACCTTCAAGGCGCGAAGAATGTTCAGGTCTTCATCCAGTTTCTTATAGCTGTCACAAGCTATGTCTGCGGTGGCATTGTCTTTCACGGTGCTCCCTGGACTGTGGGTGAAGTTGTCCCAGATGCTGGGTCCTTTCCCGTCAGCATCCCAACCTCCTTCGATTTGATAGGCCGAGGAGGACACGCCCCACAGGAAGTCATCTCTGAATGTGCCATGATAGAACAAGTCTCTCTCAAACTTGGGCTGGTTGGAGAACTTCTCCCACACGATTTTAGCCTGGGAGGGCACCTCAGATGGGAAGTTGTAGAAGGTTGTGGCTCTGGAGGAAAAGTCTGCTTTCATAGGCACTGGGGTTCTTCTCAGCTCCTTGGCAGGGAAACCATTCTTTTCAATGATGCCAGTGAAGAAGTGGGCAGATCTCCTGGCAGTTCTCGGCCTGCTGCTGTCACTAAAGTTGACATGGTACAGCCCGAACCTCTGGCTGTACCCTGGGGGTCCTTCGAAGCCATCAATGAGGGAACGAGCAATGTATGCACGGACATCCACCAAATCCTCCTTGACAGCTGTAAAAAGAAAACAAAGTCAGCCCTGTGCGAGTGCATGCGTGTGTG
>NW_026076348.1:0-1255 GCF_014885135.2 Alexandromys fortis
GGTTTTATCCCGGGCTTTTTCAGACCCAGGCCAGCTGGTCTTGGTGAGTTCCCGATAGAACATTCCCATTGTCTCAGTGTGTGGGTGCACCCCTCGCGGTCCTGAGTTCCTTGCTCGTGCTCTCTCCTTCTGCTCCTGATTTGGATGGTTTTGATTTCTAAAAGTAATTTGTATGGCTAAAAACCAATTTTGAAGGAAGAGGAAATGGCCTACTAAAAGTGAAAGTAGTTTTTGCCTTTTATAGCCACAATATTGTAATATGACATGACATGAGAGTAAGGCATACAGACCTAAGATAGGAGGTGAATTTTAGTCACATGCTAATTTCATATCTTAAGGAGTGTGTGTGTGTGTTGTGTGTCGTGTGGGCCCAGTTCATGAGGAGCCCCCAGGAAAACACTGGCGTCCTGCTCTGTTACTCTCCATCCTCTTCTTCTGAGATAGGGTCTTTCACTGAACCCCATGCCAGCAATCTTTGTATCTGTGCCCCATCCCAGTGTTAGGGTTACAGGTATGAGCAGCCATGCCCCACTTTTTATCTGGGTTAGGGGATTTGAACATAGCATGCACTTGTACAGCTGAGCTGTCTCCCTAGCCTCTTCTTACATTTTCTTCAAACAAATCATAGCAAAAACCCCAGTTAAGGATTTCCTGGTGGAGGGTTTGAAATAGGGCCTTGCTGTCTAGATTGCTGGCCTGGTACTTGTTATGTAGCCCTGGCTGGCTTTGAATTTGGTAGTCCTTTGCTTTAGCTTCCTCAGTGCTGGGATTACATGTGTGTGCACCATACCCAGCTAAAGATTGTTTTAGCACACATATTTATTTTGTTTTGCAATTAACATGTCCTCTTACATTGTTTGTTTATTTATTCACTTATTTTTGAGACTATGTAGTCTTGGCTCATCTGGAACTCAGTGTATATACCAGATTGGCCTTGAACTCACAGAGCTCTCCCTGCCTTGAGAGTGCTGGAATTAAGGGTGTACACCACTAATGAAAAGTTTTTTTTTTTTTTAACATTTTTATTTTATGTGCCTGGATGTTTTGCCTGCATGTGTTATTGTAGGAGGTCACTTGTTTGTTCCTGGCTGCTCAGCCTCGAAATAATTGCACAGAAACTATATTATTTGCAATACTGTTTGGCCAAAAAGTTAAGCATATTTCTGGCTAACTCATCTTAAATTAACCCATCTCCATTAATCTGTGTATCACCATGAGGCTGTGGTTTACCGGGTTAAGTGCCGTGTCTGTCTCC
>NW_026076349.1:0-1276 GCF_014885135.2 Alexandromys fortis
CTGCTTGCCCTGATAGGTTAAAACTTGGTGGAGGGGGCAAACAGGAGGAAGAGGAAGTGAGGTAAGACTCCTCAGACAGACTCGGACAGCTCTGCTCTCAGAGACACACGTGATGAAGCTCCGACCCAAGATGGGATATAGGTTAGAATCTTCCTGGTAAGCGCACCTTGGGGTGCTTACACACATTATTAGAAATGGGCTAATCCAGGTGCGAGAATTAGCCTAGAAGAGGCTAGATAGAAATGGGCCCAGCAGTCTTTAAATGAATACAGTTTGTGTGTTGTTATTTCGGGCATGAGCTAGCAGGTGGCTGGGGTGTTGAGGACGCAGCCCTGCCGCTCATATTTCAACAAATGGCTGCCCAACACGAGGATAACTGAATTCCCAAAAAGCCTGAGAAATCTTGGGGAAGAATGGAGTGAAGCATGTTTTCTTGGTAGCAGAAATTTCTTGGGTCTATTCTGCTTGCTAGAGGCAAGCAAGCGCTCTCATCTAAGAGAGGCTTCCTGACTCAGCTTCAGGAAGCTTACAGCTTTTTTAAGAGGTCCTGCCACGAAATACTTAATGGTGTTGATGAAAAGCTGAATGCATGCTTTTCAGGTTTTCAGCCATAGCAGGAAAAAAAAAGCTGTGCCATTTTAAAATGCCGGCTTACTGGGATGTCCTGCCAGGGCAAACTCTGACTCTTTTATGCAGACAGTTTGTGCTGTTTGCAAGCACAGGCTGCTGAAGCTCACTTGCTGGCAGGGACCTTGAAATGCCATAGAGTTGTGGCAGTAAACATAGCTACAGCCTGTATATCTGCCATGAGGCTGGAAAGCTAAGGAATGGACTGGATCTAGCTGGCAAAGCCATGGCTTTAATACTATTCATATTGCTCAGTAATTTAAAGGCTCGTGTGGTCAGAAAAAGAGAGATATTCAGTAAAGAGAGATTCAAAGACAAAGAAAATTTCTAAATGGTTTACAGGGTGTTAAAATATATGCAAGCTAAAAGTTAAAAAGTTCTTAAAAGTAAAAATAAGAAAGGAAGAGAAGTTGTGTGTGGTAGTACACACCTTTAATCCCAACACTTGGGAGGTAGAGGGAGATTGACCTCTGTGACTTCAAGGTGTGGTAGCACACGCCTTTAATCCCAGTGCCTAGGAGGCAGAGACAAACAGATCTCTGTGAGTTCAAGGTGTAGTAGTGAACACCTTTAATCCCAATGCCTGTGAGGCAGAGGCAGGCGGATCTCTGAGAGTTCAAGGAGAGCCTGGTCTACAGAGTTATTCCAG
>NW_026076350.1:0-1220 GCF_014885135.2 Alexandromys fortis
GGGGAAGGAAGGGAAGGGAAAGAGAGGGGAAGGGAAGAAAGGATAATGAGAGAAGAGAGGAAAAAGGAACGAAGGGAGGGAGGGAGGGAGGGAGGGAAGGAGGAAGGAGAGAGTAAGAGCAAGAAATCTAGAGAAAGAGGGAGAATTCACATGATAGTTAAAGTTCATTGTAAACCAGCCTGTCTTAAAATCATGTAGGAGACACACGTCTAGGTACATCTATGAGGGCATCTCCAGGGAAGTTTAACTGAATTTAGGCTGTACCATCTCATGAGCTGGAATCCTGGACTGAAACAAAAGGGGAAAAGTGAGCTGAATATCAGCATTAATCTGCCTGCATGCTTTCTGACCGTGGACACACTGCGACTCGTCTCCTTGCATGCCGACTGCTGTGCCTTCCTCGCCATGATGGACCGTATCCCCTCAAACTGTAAGCCAAAAAAAAAAAAAAAAACTGCTTCCATAAGTTGCTTTTGCCAGGTATTTTATCACAAGACCGTTTGTTCTTGTTTCTCAGAGTGCTCCATCTCCCACCTCCCTGACTCCACCCAATGTCTACATGATGGTGAAATCTCGTGTTCAGTCTGAGTCCTCCCTTTTCTTTCCTCACATTGTCTTACGAACTCATCCCGTTTCATGACTTAAATGTCAACCCCTAATGACTCCCCAAATTATATTCTAGTTCTGCCTCTCCCTGAAGCTCCAGGGTTACATTTCTAATTGCCTGCCTGACATCTTACTCAGATATCTAATAGGAAGCTAAAATTTAACAAGACAAAATCTGAGTTTTCACTCCATGCAATGCCTCTAACCCTTCTCTCCTGGGTTTTCATTTGATATGGGTTATTTTTTGGTATCCAAAAATGCTATAACCATCCAGGGTGTGTCATTTTCTTATTAGGGCATAACAAAACGCTAAGCCTTAGTATCAACAATACAGTTATTTCTGTGAAGTTTCTACAGCTCAAAAGTCTGGACGTGGCCTGGATTTTCCACCTTGCGGCCTCACCAATTTACAATGCTGGTGTTAACTGAGACTGAAGCCTCTTTAGAGCATGTCTATAGAAGGATCAACTGCCAGGCTCCTTTTTCTTTCTGAAGAATCTGAAGTTGGAAGAATTCATTTCCTTGCAGCTCTGGAAATGAATTAAAGGCTTTTGTTTTTCATGGTAGGTTTTCCTCAGCTCCAGGATCCTACCCAGAATTCCTTAGCACCAAAC
>NW_026076351.1:0-1291 GCF_014885135.2 Alexandromys fortis
TCCCAGCAACCACATGGTGGCTCACAACCATCCGTAAAGAGGTCTGGCGTCCTCTTCTGGCCGTCAGGCATACACACAGACAGAATATTGTATACATAATAAATAAATATAAAAAAAAAGAAAAAAAAAAAGGGCTCATGGGTTCAGAGCTGAGATCTGGACCTCTGTGGACAGTGAGACAGGATAGATGAGCAGGCCTATTCAGCACATCCTGGTAGCCTGCATATACTTTGAGTAGCATTGTTGGGGCTAGTCAAATCCTGCTCAGGCCAGCTTCCTGGTTCCCTGTCACTTCACAACTAGCCTGTGGGTCAACTCTACTACAGTGGCACCTAGGTCATGGTGACTATTGGGACCAGTACAGGTTCAGCAAGGTATTTTTGGGTCCTTGACAAGAGAAAACAGTTATCCTGGTAGCCCCTATCTGTGGTATTCCCTCCCTCTAAGGCAGTGATTCTCAACCTCTTGGTTGCAACCCCTTTGGGTGAAATGACCCTTTCACCCAAGACCATTGGAGTAGCAATAAAAATAGTTTTGATTGGGGGTCACTATAATGTGAGGAATTGTATGTATTAAAGGGAATTTAGGAAGCATTAGGAAGGTTAAGAATCACTGCTCTAAGGGAATCCATGTAACATAGGGTACAGAAGCCACTGTTGCCTTGTTCATATACTCTTCATCAAGAATCCTCCTGCTACTGGAGAGATGGCTCAGCGGTTAAGAACACTGACTGTTCTTCCAAAGGTCCTGAGTTCAATTCCCAGCAACCACAAACGTCTATAATGAGATCTGGTGCCCTCTTCTGGCCTGCAGACATATGTGCAGGCAAAGCACTATATACATAATAAATAAATCTTAAAAGAGTATTTTATTTTTTTATTCTTATCTGTGTTAGCCATGTGGCTCTGTACTTTATTCAGCAGGGCAGGCCACATCTTGCTTCTTCGATGTCTGGACAGGACTGGGGAGGAATGGGCTTCCTCCTTCCCAGAATTCTGTTCTCATTGACCCACCTCTACTTAAAAGAGTATTTAAAAAACAAAAAGAACAAAAAGAATCCTGTGGTTCAGGCACAGTGATGCTGTTGTGTTTTGGTCACTTTATTTGATGCAGGAGAAACTGTTCAGCTTTTTTTATCATGTATAATATTCGAGTAACATTTAGATCTTACATAATAGTAAGAAAAACCACATAATAGGGGCTGGAGAGATGGCTCAGAGGTTAAGAGCATTGCCTGCTCTTCCAAAGGTCCTGAGTTCAGTTCCCAGCAACCACATGGTGGCTCACAACC
>NW_026076352.1:0-1290 GCF_014885135.2 Alexandromys fortis
CACATGGCAGCTCACACCTGTCTGTGACTCCAGTTCCAGGGCTTCTGGCACCTTCCCACAGACACGCATGCAGGCAAAATACCAATGCACATAAAATGAAAGTAAATTCTAAAAAATTAGGGGTCACTATTTTATAAACATTGACTGAGGATTTATTATGGGCTATGTGTTTGCTGTTGGAGAAGGAGGCACCCCAGAATCTAAAGGAGGACCTTAAGACTTCTTCACATGAGTCGTGAGTAGCCCCACGAAATCAGGGATGCAGGGGTACAGCTTCCAGCAGTCAGGATAGAATCAGGAGTCTGAGGTCACTCTTGGTCAGCAGGGCCTGTGCATGGGAGGAAAAACTGAGCACAGCAGGGTGTGGAGAGAACAAGGGTAGGTGGAGGCCAGCATTGCCTTTATCTGTCTCAAAATGGCAGAGAGCCGGGATGCACTAGCCTCACCTCTGGCTCCCAGTTAGGATCTCCTGTCAAATCTCAGGGGCTGAAGGGCATCCTTCGGACTGGAGTCCCAGCGTGGCCAAGTTAACTTCATATATATGAGGAGCTGAGTCAAGAAATTATGAGAAGCTGGGCATGGGGGGTGCATGCCTTTGATTTTAGCACAAAGGAGGCAGAGGCAAGAGGATCTCTGTAAGTTTGAGGCCAAGCTGATGTATGTAGCAAGCTCAGGGACATCCAGAACTACATAGGGAGGACTTACCTCTAAATAAATAAATAATCAGCCAGCCAGGCATGGTGGTGCACGCCTTTAATCCTAGCACTCTGGAGGCACAGGGAAGCAGATCTTTGAGTTTAAGGCCAACCTGGTCTATAGAGCAAGATCCAGGAAGCCAGGTCTTGAAAAAAAAAAAAGTTAAAGTGAAAAGAAAAAGAAAAAAGAAAAAAAGAAAAGATGAGCGTTCCCAAGAGGCAACATGATAGTAGATTATCGAAGCAGAGTCTGAAACAGCAGCTTTGTCTGGGCCCAAGCTGTTGGCAACTCCTGAGTATCTCTTGTGTCTGTACTACGGATTTCCTACCTACGAGAAACTGACTACAGGAGAAAGATGTCACCTAGTAAGTAAACATACAGCTGACACCCGATAGTGACTGTAGGGGCAGTAGTTAAGGGTAGTCAGCGGGTTTTCATACCTTTATGTAACTTAGCAATTACTAATTACTTCAATTTCTTTTTCTCCTTTCCTTCTTTCCCTTCCTTCCTTCCTTCCTTCCTTCCTTCCCTCCCTCCCTCCCTCCCTCCCTCCCTCCCTCCCTCCCTCCTTCCTTCCTTCCTTCCTTCCTTCCT
>NW_026076353.1:0-1292 GCF_014885135.2 Alexandromys fortis
GTAGGCTCAAAAACCCATTGCCATTGTTCTTGAGTTCTCAGTAGTCCTCGGAGAACCCAAAGAAAAACATATAGGCATCCTCCTGAATATTAACCTTCATCAGGGGATGAAAGGAGACAGAGACCCACATTGGAGCACCGGACTGAAACCTCAAGGTCCAAATCAGGAGCAGAAGGAGAGCGAGCACGAGCAAGGAACTCAGGACCGCAAGGGGTGCACCCACACACTGAGACAATGGGGATGTTCTATCGGGAACTCACCAAGGCCAGCTGAAAAAGCCTGGGATAAAACCAGTCTCGCTGAACATAGCCTTTCTGGTTTTTAATCACTGTCTCTACTTCTGGACCTCTTAGTTGGTTATTTCTTCTCTCCCGCAACCTCCTTGAGGTTGCAGTTCTCCTTTCAGTCCTGCCACACCCATGGTTTCTGCTCTCTGAAGAACTTTTGGCCCCAGCTTACTTGTCCTGTTTTTTGTCATTTGCATAAACTGTAGAGGGGGCAGACTTGGTAGGAGTCTAATCAATGTCTGAGATGTGCCAAGTTTATGGAATGTGATTTTAAAAGGTAAAGGTTCATTCATGGAACATACTGCTAGAACATAGAGTTCTGTCAGCTGCCGTGACTAGAAAGACTGGGTAGAAAGTTAGAAGGATGCCTTGGGTTTTTAATACTTGCTTTGGGAAAGGTCTCTAATTTCTATGATCTGCTTTGCAAAAGAGGAACCCTGGCTTCTGCGGTTCTCAAAGGTGAGAAGGAAAGATAAGAGAGATCAGAAAGACCTTGGTCCTGAGACTCTAAGGTCTTCTGGTGTCCCTCAGTTCCAAGTACTCAACATATTCACGTATCACAGTTTTGGGGGGTGGTTTTTGTGTCTTCAATGGGGAGAGGAAGATGGCAGAAGATTTTTAAGGACTTTGTCATCTACCAGGAGAGCTTTGGGTTTTATCTTGACTGAGATAGGCATGGGGGACTTGGGGATTTTAAGATGAGAAGTGACCTGACATGTTTTAACAAGATTGCTCTGACTACTGTGTTGTAAATAGACTATCAGAGGCTAGAGTGGAAACGGAAAGCCAGTTGAAAGCCCTTGCAGTAATCAAGCAACAGATGATAGTAGGTTGGACTGGAGTGGCGAGGGTAGAGGCGGTGAGAAGTAGTTGGATTCCGGATCTATTTTGAAGCTGTTGTTGACAGAATTCCCTGATGGGTTGGACACGTGGTTTAAGAGGGGAAAAAAGAAGCGCCAAGGATTATTCTAGTCACTGGCTTCAATGAGACAGAGAGAGAGGCGG
>NW_026076354.1:0-1242 GCF_014885135.2 Alexandromys fortis
CTCTCTCTCTCTCTCTCTCTCTCTCTCTCTCTCTCTCTCTCTCTGTGTCTGTCTGTCTGTCTGTCTGAGTTCTATAAGAGTTTTTCAGATGAGTGGGTGAGGCCAACTTGTGAACATCATCAGGTGCTATAAGTAGTTCTTGGCCAACTTTTATTTCAGTTTATGTTTGCAGTTAGTTAAATATACCTAGCTTCATTAAGAGTCTAAGGTCCTGTCGTACTTGGAAAGATTCTATATACCATAAACTAGCAAAGTAACTTCATAGAAAAGTCTCCCTTCCTATTCCATCCATAAATTTTCATTTTATTCTCTCCCGGGTTAGCCTGCTTTAATAGCGGTGTACCTGCTGAAAATGGCAGAATGTTGAAGCCCACCCTTATACAGGACTTAAAGACATCTTTTCTTGCAATTACAAGGACAGAAAGGTTTGGGTGAATGCTTAGAATCATCTTGGTGTCCATCTCTAGTCTTTCCACCCATGGCTATTGAAGGGAACTATGTGTCAGCTTAGGGATAGACATAGACAGGTCAGCTGAGAGATGAGGAAAGTTCCTTCCAAAAGCCTTTGTACTCCTTGATTTGCTCTGTAAAAAGGGAGGAACATAGTTAAATAACTCTGGGTGCATTTATTCCAAGAAATGGTTCAGAATTCTCTGAAAACAAAACTCAAGAGGAGAAGATAGAGAAAATAAGCAATAAATAAATATTGTTTTTGTCATTTAAAATATATGAAAATTATTTACTATCCATCTGGGAAATGGCAATCAAAGGTGGAGATCCCATTTCTTCCTAGTCAGGATAGCCATCATTAAGAAAAGAAACAATTGCTGCTGAGTATTCTGGGGGAAAGAATTCTTTATACACTGCTCACGGGATATAAATTATTGTGGGCACAATGGATATCAGTTCAGTCGGTCTTCAAAAGCCTAAAATAGAACCACCAAGGACCCATTTATACAACTTCTGGCTAAAACATACATATCTTCATACATCCATGTGAATTGCTGTACTCTCTCAATGGCCAAGATTGAGAATCAGTCTAGCTGTTCATCAGCAAGTAAACGGATGAAGAATGAGTGGTAAATGTTCACAACAGAGCATTGTTCAGCCATTAATAAAAAGCAAAATTGATCTGAAGAAATGGTTCATGGGTGACAGCAGGCAGAATTCTTTTTTTATTTTTTATTTAATTAATTAATTTATTTTATTTTACTTTTTTTATTGAAAACAAAAATTTCCGCC
>NW_026076355.1:0-1289 GCF_014885135.2 Alexandromys fortis
TTATTATAGGAGGAAAACTCATGAAACAGGAATGAGAAGTCCAAGCTCAGCTGTGTGGTGAAAGAACGAGAGAGAGAGAGAGAGAGAGAGAGAGACAGAGAGAGAGAGACAGAGAGAGACAGAGAGCGCGCGCGAGCCTGGGCCATGTACCTGTTTTTCTCCAGGTCCCAGAAAGCCACACCCTAACTTGGTTCCCAAAAAAAAAAATCTCTAAAAGGAGCAGATGGCCCAGAAGAGTGCCTCTGCTGCAGTTTCCTCTGAGTTCTACATCTATAACAGCTTCAAGGTGACAGGTTGACATGATCCAGCCTCTCAAAATACTCAAGTCAGGATTTGACCATAATCCAAAATTTTCTTAGGGTTCTCCAAAGATTACCAGCACTCCCAATCAACAGGAACTAGTCTAGAAAACTATGCCCACATTTCCAAAAAAGATTATAGATGTTTGTCTTTGTTTAGAGTGTTGGTTACAAGTTGTTATAGATAACTGTTGGAGACGAGCTTAAACAAAAATACTACTTACCAGAGTAGGGGCATGGGGAGTAGAAAAGTTAGTAAAGAATATGAAGACATGAGTGAAAATAATAAAACAGAAGCATAGGATAGTACCAGGGGGAGTTCCAGTGATTCTGAAATCACCTGTATTTAATTTCCATTTGCTTAAATACACCAACCCCAAAAAGTAAGAGTAAGATAAAAAAAAAACTGCATTACCATGATACAAGGAAATGAACATACCAGTTGAAGGTTGTGGGCTACATTAGTAGTTAAATATTCTGTCGCTAGGTCAATCAAGTAATTCTCACACCCTAAAACAAAACATTCTGTAGGCAAACCACTCCCTGCATGAAATCCATTGTTATCTCCCTAAAGGAGTAGGAACTTAGTAGGATCCTTAGACTTTTGTTTGGGCAAGAAACATATCTACTTCTCTAGTCCTGAAATATGAGGTCTGGATATTAGCTATACCTGTTGACAATAACCTTGAAAGAGCAGAACTCTCCAATCTAAATCTAGGTGGGACCTTTTGTTTGAGGTAGAAACAGACAATAACCTTCAAGGAATAAAAATAGGTTCCAACTCTCTGACCTTTGGTCAAGGTGGAAATAGGCTCACATTTTTGGGCCTCCACAGATAATGGTCAGGAAAAAAGCTAAACACAAGAGAGTAGATTCAGGGCTCTTGTTTTAAAAAGAAAAAAGGGGAAAATGCTGTAGGATAATGCTTTTGTACATTGTAAAGATTTGTCACTCATATTGGTTTAATAAAACACTGATTGGCCAGTAGCC
>NW_026076356.1:0-1295 GCF_014885135.2 Alexandromys fortis
AATTGTGCTACTGTTATGAATCATAATGTAAATATCTGATATGTGGGATATTTGACTGGGGATGCGACCCATATATTGGGAAACACTACTCTAATATAATAATACTAACCCATAAAAATAAAAGGATTTATATAAAGTTAGACATCAAGCATCATTTCTCAAAAATAATGCAGTAGTGGGCAAAGTTTTGATGTGGAACAAAATATTTGTATAATTTGACATGATCTCTGTAAATTCATAGTAAAAAGTTTGGTGCTAACCAGTTTAGCCTAGTGATGAAAATTAGCATAAGTAAGAACAGTACACATCAACGTTGTGTTCTTTTTTAAATTTTAAAAATGTTCACACACACACACACACACACACACACACACACACACGAGGACAGCCTGTAAGAGTCAGTTCTCTCTGCGCAGCATCTGGGTCCTAGGGACTGAACTCAGATTGTTAGACTTACTGGGCAGTGTCTTTATGCACTGAGCCGTCTTGCCAACACGGACATTGTGTTTTTGATATTCCAAGAAGATAAGAACCAAATGTCATGGTATTCTTGCCAAAATACCAGAATCTAAAATGGGGGAAACATGAGCAGACTCAAATTACAGCTCTTAAATGTTTTGACATGAGTGAATGGACTGAAGAACTGTTTCAAACTGAGGAAATGTTAAAGTCAGTGGAACGTATCCCCTGCTCTCAGATGTGCCTGGACTCAGAATGCATCATTCTCTGCTTTGCTTTAAAGTACATTACTGGGACCTTGTACAACTTTGGATGGGATTTGTAAATTACATAGTTTCAGTGTTAATTGTACCAATTTTGAGTTCCTTTTACTTAGGAAATAAGAGTAATGGATTCTCATGCCTGTAACAACTTCTCTATTGTTTTCAGAAAAAAAAATTGTAAGCTGAGTGTATGCATCCAGGTTGGTATGTAGACAGAAAAAAGAAAGAGCAGACGAGAACAATAACCATCAAGCTAATCAGTGGGGAACGTGGCTGGAGGCACAGTAGAGTTCTTTTAACTGTTTTATGCATCTTTTCTGTAATTTCCAAACTATTGTATAAAAAAATTAAATCACTATTTCTCAGGCATTATTTTTTTACTTTTGTTTTAGTTTCTAATGTTCCCCAAAGCATATAGAAAAAAGTTTCTAAGCCGGGCGATGGTGGTGCACGCCTTTAATCCCAGCACTCGGGAGGCAGAGGCAGGTGGATCTCTGTGAGTTCGAGACCAGCCTGGTCTACAGAGCTAGTTCCAGGACAGGCTCCAAAGCCACAGAGAAACCCTGTCTCGAA
>NW_026076357.1:0-1291 GCF_014885135.2 Alexandromys fortis
AGTCCTTCTGTTGTAAGATCATTGGGTTCTGGTGTTTTCATGTTGTTTTTCAGATTATTGGGTGAATTCTTGCCTTGGTGCCTGCCCATCTCCTCCTATTGATGCTATCTAATGGGTCTTTTAAAACCGGATCAGCTTTCCCTGCTGGCCAGGGGCTCCTCTTACAAAATGCCCTCGCTCTGTTTCCTGGCTCCTGCCGGGGGCCAAGATCCCTCTCACCCCTCAGAAGCGTCTTCAGGAACAGAACCAGGCTCGCCAACAAAAGGCCTACCTCTTTGATTTAATTGTAGTGGGGCGATCTGCTCTCAGTGTTGCATGTCGGTCCCCACCGCCTGCGTCTGCCGCCGCCTGCGTCTCACTTGTGTTACATTGGGAAATAGGTTTTGGTTTTGTTTCTACAGGGGAAGAAAAGCTATGGATACCATCAAAATTGATAAAGATTAGATTTGAACAAGAGAGACCTCTTGATTAGAAGAAGAAATAGTTTAACAAACAGTGTGACCATTCAATCTAAACAAACAAATGCTTTTCATTTGATCAGATATAATTTGCCAAAAGGGAAACTCCCCAAAGTTAGGGTTGGGACGGGGTTTTCTTTTTGTCTTTTAAGGAGAATGAATGCATCCTGATAAGAAATCTGGAGATCACTAGAAAAATGAGACATCTGTTTTCTACAGACATATAATACAAATGGTCTTTTTGTAGTGTCAGTTCAATTGCAGATTAAAACTGGCTCTGGAGTTGGAACATGGTTCTCTCCTTGTCTAAAACCAAGCATGCTTGTTAAAGGAAAATCCAAAATCTCTGTCTCATGTCAGAAGAGCCACCTGACATAGAACTGAAGAAAAACCAAAATTAAGGAACTATTCTATTGCCACTAATCTAATAATTATTTGGTTTTATTTTGACTCTTTAAACTTTTCTTAAGATATAAATGTTATCTCAAAAATTATAAGATTATATAATATATACATATATTAAACTTTTGTCATGATACTAATGGTCATGTAGAGTAATAACTGATTCTAGAAAAAGGCTTTATCTAGCTTCCTGTACATGATTCCAGGTTTGAGTCTTTATCAGGTAACTAGGAGCTAAGTATTTGTACTCTGGATGTACAAATAACAAATCAGGCCCTTTAATCTTGTCAAGATCTGCTGCATGTAACATTTAATATGTTTTTCTCTGCAGTGAACTTTTTTTTTTTGGTTTTTTGAGACAGGGTTTCTCTGTGGCTTTGGAGCCTGTCCTGGAACTAGCTCTGTAGACCAGGCTGGTCTCGAACTCACAG
>NW_026076358.1:0-1289 GCF_014885135.2 Alexandromys fortis
TTCATCCCAATTTCAGTGATCCTAAGATGGGAGGGAAATGTGTATTTAATATATTTTAAAATTATTTTTATTTTTAATTTTTTGAGAATTTCTTACCATAGTACCATATTTGTCATTAAAATATGCACTGTAGAAACAACTGAATATAGAGGATGGTTTTGTTACACTACACTGACAGAGAAGCCAGAGAGTGGCAGAAGATGATCCCGGGCTCCTGCTCTCCTTCTACCTGAGTAGAGGATGGGCAAGGGCTTCCATTGCTATCATGAACACTTGCAGAGAATTATTATTCCTATGTAAGTTCTCCTATTATCTCTACCTAGGGTTTCACTTATTTCTTATAAAGTTTACTTCTACTTTGAATAAACTGAACTCTGGCAAGCTTCCTAGGTCAGACAGAAGCAAGAATCATGAAATATCCCTTAACAAAATGCATATGGCCATTCTCTTTTATAATACAAAGTCCTTTCAAATTCATATTCATGCAATTTCTTTTCATAGAAATATACATTGGTGTAGCGAGCTGTGTGGAGCCACATCTGATAATCAGCTCCTAATTATGGCTAAGACCTGACTCATGCTATGATCACGCAATGATTGTCAGCTGCTTGCATATGCGTGGACCTATGGGCAATGCCCACCTGGCAATCCGGGGTTGGTGGCCTGTGCCTTTTTAAGGGCTGGGAGAGGTTTGCCTAGAGAGATAGAGGGAGAGAGAGAGAAAGAGAAAGAGAGAAAAGGTCCTGAATAAACTCAGTAAGAAGAGCTCTGGTGGTCACGTCATCCTTGCGGGTCGAAGGTGGTACGTGACACATTGGTGACTCTCTGTACCCTCAGTAGCATCTCTCATATAGCCTCTGAGGTTAGTAGCTTTGTATTAATTGTATGTAGCTATTGTTTGACTTCACCTCCCACCTTCTGTCTTAGAGAAGCACTGTAGTCATTAAAAGTATGAACCCGAGAGCCAGGTTATCTGTGCTTGAGTTTTTCTTCTGTTCCTTGCTATCAGTGTTACTTGGGGTCATTTTCATGACCCTACTTTGCATTCCCCCAGAATGGTGTTTTATAGAACCAAACTTCACACATTTGTTGTAAGGATTAAATAAAATGGCATGTGTAGGACCCTTGAAGCATTGTCTGGCACAGAGAAGCAATTCCTTATCGGGAATTCAAATTGAAAGCACCTGTTGATGCCATTTTTCAGTTCAGCTTCTATGATGCCTTAGCTGATTAGTTCAGACTAATCATATATAAGGTGAGGTGTTTCGTGCTCCTTCTGTATCTCTAAC
>NW_026076359.1:0-1283 GCF_014885135.2 Alexandromys fortis
ATATAAAAGAAAAAATTCACAACTTCACTCTCATAATTAGACAGCTCTTCCAAACTAAAGCCAAGACATTTCAGAGATAGATTATACATAGATCAACTGGACCTAACAGCACATCCCACACAGCTACAATGCATGTCCTTCATGGCAGAACCTTCTCCACAATTGATGGCATCATAGGTTACAAACCCATCTTTAACAAATAAAAAGAAAACTTATAAAATCCCTTGTTTCTACCAGATCACAGTAGAATCAAAGTGGAAGTCAACAGCAAGAAAAATTACAGAAACTACTAGGAAACTGAGCAATGCAGTTTTGAATGAATAGTGGGTGATTGAAGAACTCAGAGAGGAAATTTAAATTTTCTAGAACTGGACGGGAGAATATTTTAATGGTTAAGAGCATCTGTTATCCTTGCAGAAGACCTGGGTTCAATTCCCAGCACCCACATAGTGGCTCACAATTACCCATAACCCCAGTTCCAAGGGATCCAAGGGCCTCCTCTGCCTTCTGTGGACATTAGGCACATGTGTAGTGCACAGACATATATGCAGGCAAAACATTACATCATATTTTAGGAAAAAAATCTTTAGAAATAGAATGTATAAAAGTTGCATTTTTAATCCTAGAATCAAATGCAAATAAGAACACAACCAACCAAAACCTGTGAAACAGCCAAGACAGCACCAAGAGTACAGTGTGTAGCTATAAGTGCTCATATTAAAAAATAAACAAACAAACTAGAGAGAAGTCTGGTGACCCTGACCTAAACTATTCCAAACTCCAGTTTAGCCTTGGGCACACATTCTGAGTGTCCGCCTAACCTGCTGAGTCCATTAGACCCTAGCCATATCCAACCCCCAGGCCCATCTTGGACCATAAACCCAGCCTGAGGAGTCCTGCCTCCACTCTTTCTAACCTTCAGACCTAAACTGTTTTGTATATCTAGGGCATGAACCCAGTCTGGAAAGTCCAGCTTGTAATGTCTCCAGACTCCAAGCTTGATCCTGGACACACACTCTATGCCAAGCAGCCTGCTGCATCTGCCAGCCTTATTCCAACAGTGCCCCAGATCTCCAGGCATAGCCTGAAGTGGTACCAAAAATAATCTATAGATTCAATTCAATTCCATTGTCTTTTCACAGAACTAAAAAAAAAAATACAAGAATGTATGTGAATGCATGAAAAGCCAAAGCAATTTTAAGGAGAAAGAATATAGCTGGAGGTATCACAATAACAGACCTTGAGTTATACTACAGAGAGACAGTAACAAAGACATCCTGGTA
>NW_026076360.1:0-1268 GCF_014885135.2 Alexandromys fortis
CCCCCCCACTCCTCTCCCCCTCCCTCTCCAGTCTGAGGGGCAGTCAGGGTTCCCTGCCCTGTGGAAAGTCCAAAATCCTCCCCGCTAGCATAGGGATTTCTTATACCTGAGCCAAAGACAGCTTTTCTCTGTTTCTAAAGATCCTAAGAGATGATGGACGTGCAGTCCCCTTAGGATTCCACTTCAGTGGTGCTCTCTTCACTTTTATCATGTTTGGCATCAGTGTACCCAAAGTTCACTCCGGTTTAAACTCATTTCTTCAATTCCTTTCTTAAATTCTGCCTGCTTTGGGGTAATAAAGAAGAAAGTAGACTATTGCTAGCTGCAGACACAAACTTCTCAACAGCATGGTCTATCGTTTTTAAAGTATTTTATTTTAGAAAAGGGGGAAAGAGGTCACAGATTGGTTCTCAAATTTTGATTATCAAATAATCTTGATAGCACGCTTCATGGTTGCCTTCTAAAGTAAAATCCCCAACCTGACCGGCTCTTTGGTTGCCGTGTTGCTGCACATCACCCCTCCACATTGCTCTGACCCGGCCATGTAAAGCAGTGAACCCCAAGTCTTATGCACATAGTTGCAGTGACTCAGCCTCATGCAGCAGAATTGTGCAAAGGCGTGCTTCGAACCACATCTCCAGCTCCTCATTTGTCTGAACTGACAAAAGTTTATCCTTTGTAAAGATTCAATGGTGCTTTTATTACTTTAAATGTCTTTTTGTTCCTTTAAATTTTGCATCAGGGAGAGACGAGGGAAGATCCCTGTGCTGCTGTGAACCTGAAATGATCAGGGTAGAATTGCAGACAGTCAGATGGCATTTGTTTCCCCCTACTACAGTTAAGCCTCAAAACGGGTCTCATGTAGCCTAGGCTGGCCTCTGGCTTTGGCTACATCTCTTGCCCCACCTCCTGAGTTTTGGAACCATAGATGTGGACCACCAGACCCTGCTGAGGTGTGCAGCCTATTCAGTGAGCCGTGTGAGCCGCAGTCAGCACCATCCCTGGTCTGCTGCACAGGTCCGGCCCTCGGACAGGGGTGAGGGACAGAAGCAGCTCTTGCACACTATGGCATAGCTGTGGAGGGAGCGTTGGATCAGGAACTGCTCTCAGAATCTGGGAACAGTTGACATTTAAAGAAAAAATGTGTACAATCAAAGTAGTTCCTTTGCAGTTTGAAGATGGAGTCTCTGGAGTTAATAGTGTTTTCAGGTAAATCATATTTAGCTGTTTTTCTATTTCTGGACAATATATCACTAATGGTTTATATA
>NW_026076361.1:0-1288 GCF_014885135.2 Alexandromys fortis
GTTTGTACGTTTGTCAGTTATGGCATCCTTAAACATTGTTGGGAACAGCCCCACAGGAATGTCCTCCAGATTAGAAATCAGCAAGGCCTCCTCCTTCCACAGCTTCTGTAGTGCCAGCTGTAGGAGTGTGGGTGGGGCCTGGTCACCCATCCTGACTGGCTTTCAGGGATAATGATCCTGAGGAAGCATGGAAGCAAAGACACCATTTAGAAAACTTAGGAAGTCTACAAACAGACTCAAATAATGACTTTGATATAAACAAAACTCCCTGGCTGTTTGTTATCCAGCAGAATCTCTTACAGGCTGGGCACGGTTAAGTAGGAAATCCTTATCTCAAAAAAAAAAAAAAAAAAAAAAAAAATCAACAAACTAAAAGAGAAATAAATGATACCTGGAGGTGAACCCAACTCTAGACTCTTCTGGGTAAGATAGGGTCTCTTGATGGAGCTAAGGGACTTTCCTGATCTAAACACTGATAACAGATCTCCAGTTCCAAAGGGGTAGGCAGTGACTTCAAAGAACTCCAGCCACCAAGCCTCAGGCCTTCTCTCTCAGCTCTGTCCCTCAAACACCTTTCCACAGAACCCTCCCCTTTGTAGCCACACCCTCCCAGCCAAAATTCAGTCTGAACAACTGAGGCCCCGCCTACTTCTTTTGGGATTTAGATGGTGTAGATGGATTGGATCGGATCGGATCAACCAATGAAAAAAACTAAAACTACTGCCATGGTTACCTTCTCATCCAATTTGGTGTTTTGTTATGTTTTGAGAAGAATGCCATTATGTAGCTCTGGCTATCCTGGAGCTCACTATGTACCGAAGAATCCAAGAATAAGAAAATAAAAACGTAGATTCAAAGATAAGACAATTAAAACAAAGAAATAAAAAGTTATAAGTCTAGGAGAATGAGAACAAACCATCAGCAGCTTCCTCAGCAGCTTGAGGATTAACTATTAACAGCAGGTGATTTCACTTTACAACCCATGATTATTCACAAGGCCAAAGCATCTCTCTGCAAACTGAGAACTAGGCTAAGGATATGAGCTGAGTCAACTTTTAGGTTATAGGTTAAGATCTATGACCTCTGGGTTGTACATTATCCCTGCTATGTAAAACTGGCAGCATCAAAGGGGAGACCACGGGGCTTCAGTAAACACTGCCCATAAGTATAAAGAGAGACAACAGGTTACTAGGTTAACTGAAAAACTGTTCATGGAGATTGTAAAGTAACACAATCTGTACCTGAATTTTACCTTGAGAATGTAAAAATTCCTTTGTTCAGACCTAAT
>NW_026076362.1:0-1288 GCF_014885135.2 Alexandromys fortis
TTTTTTCTTGCCTTTAAAAATAATGTCAGTTATTCTAGGTCTTAGCCAAAGTTGGTTGCTTCAACATTGTAAATGTGACTTTGGGTGATTGCCCAGGTAGCCAGTTGTCTCTATGATTTGTTGCATGTTTTGGAAGTTGTTTGATTGCACTTCCTAATTACTCAGGTAACATTTTTCTCTTCTCAGATTTTCGATGGGGTTGAAGACTAGATAAATATAGTTACTTTCCTCTCATGACTTGGTCAAGTTATTTGTTATACAAGATTTAAGCTAGTTAGAATAAGATATTTGTTCTTATTGTATATAATTTTGTAGTAGGTTTAGAACTCTCTTATTTAAACAAAAGGGGGAGGTACTGTGGGAAGTTTTATAGCTAGCAAATACCTGCCTACTGGGGCATGGTCTCATAGACTATTTACCTGGATGTGGAAGTGCATCCAGCCCATTCCTCTCTGCTTTTTCTTGGGCCCTGTTTGCTGTTTGGTTTACTTTGGATCTGATCTTCATCCATTGTTCAAGCAGAGAATCCTGACTTTGTAAGTTTTAACCCTTAATAAACATCGGTCTATTTCTTAGTTCTCAGCTAGTGTGGGTATCCTTATTTTTAAGCATCTGATCTCTCCATCATTACTAGTCCATGGCAAAAACGTTTATTTTTTATTAATTAAGAATGTTTATTAGATAAGCTATTATTTAATACCCTTTTATATATTTACAGATTTGTTATTTTTAACAATAAATTATAATTAAGCAATAGGTAACTTTTTGGGAAAATAAGAAAATATAAGTATAAAAAATACTTGGTAGAAGAAAAAAATATTTAATGTAGCTTTATGATATAATTGCTAAAACACAGTTTACCAGGATATGAGGTATTTCTGTCTTACATCTTACATCAAGTATGCCAGAGCAGAGGGCTGTAAGAAACCTTTCAGTCAGCAGCCTTTAAGTTACCCGCCCAATCAGGTGTGGCCTTTTATAGTGTAAACACCAATGTAAAGTGTGCTTCCTCTCTTTTCTAGTTATGGGATTCAGTTTCTGTTCCCTGTTTGAGCAGAGGACCTTAATCCGTGAGTCTACACACAAATAAATAACATTTTATTGTACTAATTTTTGAGCTAGTGTGGTATTTCTTTTTTGCGTCCATCTTCATCTGGCCCCCAGCATAGGACCTAACTCCACAACTACTGGGTAGACTGGTCCAAAAGGCCCAAATGGTCCAAGGTACAGAAGGTCTCCCACTCCTGCTTTCCTGGCTTGCTTTCATGTAATAAGTGGGTTTTTTTTT
>NW_026076363.1:0-1288 GCF_014885135.2 Alexandromys fortis
AAAAGTAAAAAATACTGTAAAAGCAAAAGTAAAAAATACTGTAAAAGCAAGAAGCCAACATTTATTCCCTGTATTGGAAAGAGTCTCTCCCTTCAGACCCATTGTGCCATATGTGGTATGATGCTGCCTTTAATAACTCTGCAGTTGAAGGCTCTCTTCTCCTTCAGACTCCATCATGTTGCCTATGGTATGATGGTATATCTGTCCTAATATTCTGGGAATGGAGGAGACTGTGTCTTTTGGCTCAGGGTCATGTTATCCTGAAATGAAAGACACAGACATTCCATGATATTCATGATAACTCTCTCTTCTAATGGTCTTCCTGAGACCCGATGGTCTACTCTCCCACTTCAGACCATGATGCTGTAACTCTCCCACTAAACCAGCTCTGAACAATTGTTTCATCTCAGCCTCCTTTTCATAAGCTGCCATGCCTAGAAGTTATAACAGTACTCAAACACAAGCTGCTCCTACCCATATCCTGCTTCCTCCACATCTTATTCCACAGATACACGGCAGAGCCACCTGAGACACAGAAAATGTTGAAGATACTCATTCATGTGAAGGCAAGAGCAGAAGAAGGTTAGGGAGAAAAAATAGATTAACAATGGTCATAGTGCAAAAAATAAGTGTGTATTACTCAGCCTTAAGCAGAACATCTATAGTATAAAAACATGGGTGTGCATGCATGCACACACACACATAAACACACACTACCCAAGACTCAAAGAAAATTGCAAAGTTGATGTGGAGAGGAGAGAGAGATAGAGGACCATTGTGATACACTTTCTTCTGGACTAGACAAGACCAGTGCTCCCATGAACCCATGGCAGGTGTGGGTTTCTGCATTAGACCTCCCACAAGAGCAAGCCAGTCAGCATTCCAACATGGACAGAGGAGGATCTTGCAAGCCCCCACCCCTAGCTGAGGCACTATTGGCAGTTGATGGCTTCTAGGTGAGAGAAAGTCAGTTTTTGTTAGGAGTTTGGTCTTGGATAGGTTGGCTATGTTGCAGTGAATAGCCCCACACTCATGCTCGTGTGGACAGTACAAAGTGGACTCCGGGTTACTTTTTAAAAGCATGAATTTGGAAGAAAAAAACATAGGGTAAGCTCAGGAAGAGATGAAGGGAGGTAAATATGATGAAAATATATTGTATTTGTGATGGATACCTCAAAATATGTGTTTTTTAAAAAGATGTGGCCCATCAATGTTTTGAGATCATCCAGAGGCGGGAGATGAGTTAACTGAAGAAGACAGTTGGGCAGAGCAAGACAGGTGAATCACA
>NW_026076364.1:0-1301 GCF_014885135.2 Alexandromys fortis
GAGAGAGAGAGAGAGAGAGAGAGAGAGAGAGAGAGAGAGAGAGAGAGAGAAACACACACACACAGAGTATTTCAGAAACAGCAAGCAGTGTTAATATGGAAGGGAACTGGGTGATGATAAGCAGGAAGGAGACAAGCCAAAGAGTCTCAAGTTTGAGTTGTATGGGAAAACTAGTACTTTGCCTTTCGTGCAATAGTGGAGAGCAGTTCATGAGCAGTAGAACTGCTGGTTTTATGGATTATGTTCCCATGCTGAGGATAAGGTGGTGTCCAGGGAACTATTTATCAGCATTCCTAGCCCCAGTCCACTGCACGCTGCTTACCTCTGTTGGTAAAATCAAAGGACTACTAATTAAAAAGTTTCACTGTAAGAATGGCCAACAAAGATACAAGATTGAAGGCAGAAAACTTGGCCTCAAGGTCCTTGTCTAAGGTGATAAGAGACTGAAATGAGGGATTCTATAGAGTGGAAACAGAACTAAAAATGTAGACTTAGATGTATATGTTTTAACTGAAATTTTAAGAATACCTCTCTCTGACCCCAACAACCTAGACTTACTTAGTGAGGACTCCGGTAGCCTCCAGTTGATCTCCAAATATAAGCCTTTTTGAGTCCACTTAACACACATTGTCAGTTAAGCTTTGGTTGTTTGTTTTCCTCCCTGAGTTCCTGTGTATCAAGGACTTTGAAGAACAGGAGCTAAAAACAAAGGCCTGTTTCCTTTCTTTGCTCTCTTTTCTGAGGTGCCTTGATCTTCTTTTCCCCTCTGATTGGGTCACTGTCTGTGCACACATGTGCATACATCTTGAACCCACAAACCGTCTGGCTCTTATCCCAAAGGCCACATTCTCACTCTTCAAGCAGATTATCCCTTGCCTACAATCTTCAAAATATTCTTTGTTGTTAATTATCATTAATCTATCTTAACATATGGTCATCACCATATGTTAAATGTCCTTGATGGAAATATTTGCCCTTGATGGAACAGGGATTTGTGGCTGCTATGTTCACTCCTGAATATCCACCACTTCAGCCCAACACTTAGGATGCTGTATATTTGTGCGAGGAATCATGAGTTTTCTATTGGCACAGATACATTTCACACAGTTAAGTCTTCTTAAGACTTAAGACCAGGGGCTGGAGAGATGCCTCAGTGGTTACGAGCACTGCCTGCTCTTCCAAAAATCCCGAATTCAATTCCCAGCAACCACAAAGGTGGCTCACAACCATCTGTAATGAGTTCTGGAGCCCTCTTCTGGCCTGCAGGCATACAGACAGAACCAGAACATTGTATACATAAA
>NW_026076365.1:0-1307 GCF_014885135.2 Alexandromys fortis
CTACAAACATGAGAGAGAACAGCCAGAGGCATCAGGAAGAGTCCAGAGCAGAGAGAGAAAGAGAGGCTGAACCTGGCCAGCAGAGTAGACCTGGAGTGTGTGTGAGCAGGAGAGAGAGAGAGAGAGAGAGAGAGAGAGAGAGAGAGAGAGAGAGAGAGAGAGAGGGAGAGAGAGAGAGAGAGAGAGAGAGAGAGGAGAGAGCAAGAGAGAGGGAGAAAGGGGGGGAGATAGAGAGCAAGGGAGAATAAGTGTGAAATACCCAGCTATAGCAGGGTTCTAAGGAGAATGAGTAGCTGGAGCAGGGAAGCCAATGAGCTGGGGACTTTCGGGTAGGGGAGGAGTGAGAGGGGTTAGGACACTAGCATGGACTGTGAAATGTGTAACAGCTAATGAGATACTGAGGGAGCCTGGAGGCCAGCGTGAGCTTTGTTATGATAATAGATACCACACATAGCCATTTGCCCCTTCTGCCAGAGACAAGGGAAATGACTTCTTTTAGTAGAGGGGACCCAGCTTCACAAGTTCCTAGACATGCTGGCTTTCACCTACCCACCAGAAGTCCTCCCATAGTTCGGGCTGAGCCTTCTGCTCTCTGGATGTCATTTGGAGTCTGGGGACCCGGAGTCTCCTTTGGACTTGACAGCTGATGTCAAGACATTTGAGTTTGACTCTTCTTAGAGAAGCCACATCCTTGTTCTCAAGGAGCCTTATTCCTCTCCTGGGCAGCTCTCTATTCTGAATAAAGTCCAACTCTGCTTCCTACTGGCTTATCTTGAAGTAATTTTCTGCATCAAAGCCAAGGATCTGGTTTTATGTGAGTCCAGGTCCCCAAAAGATTAAGGGAACTCCTCAAGGGTGCTTGCCTCTCTCTTTGATGCTTCTATCAATGACAAAATGTGTGCCTTTATTATTTAATGCTGAAGGAGACCTATGCATGGGGGAGGGGGTTCCACCCAGACCCCAGATTAGCCGCAAACCACACCTACACACCAAACATGGTCTTTGGGGGGTACCAGTCCCTCCAGACTCCTTCATGCTCCAGTTGATGTGCTGGAGTCAACAAGGAAATATCTAAGGGCAAATGAAATTAATCAGCTCACAGGGGACTTTCCCCCAGCTTGTCTCTTTATTGTTCTCTCTTTTCTTCTGCCTCTATTTTAATTTTTCTGTCCTAATTGTCTATAATTTCTTAGCTCTAATTTTCTATCTCAATTCTAATCCAACTTCAATTTTCTGCTCCCTTCTTCTTCTTCTTCTTCTTCTTCTTCTTCTTCTTCTTCTTCTTCTTCTTCTTCTTCTTCTTCTTC
>NW_026076366.1:0-1288 GCF_014885135.2 Alexandromys fortis
ATCTATCTATCATCTGTCTATCTATCATCTATCTATCTATCTATCTATCTATCTATCTATCTATCTATCTATCTATGTATGTATCTATCTATCAATCTATCTATCATCTATCTATCTATCTATCTATCTATCTATCTATCTCTATCTATGTAGCTATCTATCTATGTATCTATCTATCTATCTATCATTTGTCTATCTATCTATCTATCTATCTATCTATCTTTTATAAGATTGACATCACATTATCTTATAACCTGTTACACTTCATAATATAAAGCAAGTCTTGTCTTAAGTTATTAAAATCTGAACAATGGTGGTACATTGCTGAAAGTGACTTTGGGGACCCTCTTAGAATTGTTTTCAGAGCCTGTTTGGAGGTGTGATTACTTATTCTCACTTTTGAGACACACCTTGCTTTTGGCCCAGTGAAGTTACTCAACTTCACTATTCGTTTTTGTCAGGGTTGGCTCTGGAGATCATGTCAATGTTTTAAGTGTTAACTCTACCCCAAAAGGCCACAGACTGTCACTCTTGAAAAGCAGCCAGAGGTCACAGGCTCTTTAGGTAATTCCCTGAGGAGCTCATGGCCACTGGGTCACCTCACAAACCTTTTGCTGGGCTGGATGCCGGGTTCTGCTCCCATGAGTAGGCTCAAACTAGATCTAGGGGCCATAGCCGTGATCTCAGCTCCTTTTTTCTTTGTGTTGAGGTCCCAGGCGGGGTGTCCTTGTTCTAATTGCTCAGGGCTTCTGCCCAGAGTGCCTTGTCCCGGCTGGCTCCACAGACAGTGTCATCCCTCATCCCCTTGCTCTGGAAGGGCTGCTCTGATGCTGTGTGCCATGCCCTTCTGTGACGTACATCCAGGTCAGCCGCACGTCCTGCTGGGATTTCAGTGGACAGCAGCCACCTGCCTTCCTTTACTTTGGCCCTAGTGGCACAGAGGTCACCATTTTCCTGGGTCATTTGTGAGTAAGCTAGCTCGAGTTTACCAGGTAACACACTTCATCCCCACCTACCAAACCTGTTCCATACACTGCTTCTGACACCAAGGTGTTCCTTCCCCTTCACCTCCCAAGTCCCAGCCCTACTGTGCAGGATTAGGGCTTTGTGATGCTAAACTGCTTTAAAGCTGCAGTAGAAGTGTCTCTACCATCTCAGGTGGAGAGGACACCGAGGAGAGGGGGATGTAGATGAGAGTAGACATAGCTGTATCATCTCCTCCAAGGATGGAGGCTGATTTCCATGCAGCTTTTTATGCATCCGACAAAAGAGATCCCGGGGGGGGGGG
>NW_026076367.1:0-1174 GCF_014885135.2 Alexandromys fortis
ATTTTCAGAATGAGTCCTACATACAAATAGATGGTGTAGCGATGGGAAGTCCTCTCGGCCCGACCATCGCCAACATATTCATGGCCATGATGGAGCAGCGTTGCTCGAAACTTATTAGCCAATTCACCTTCTATGGTCGATATGTTGATGACATCTTGATAGTTGCTGATTCACCAGACATGATTGAGAATTTCTTGGAAACTTTTAACTCTCTTCATCCTAACCTTGCAGTCACACTTGAGAAGGAATCAAATGGAGTCTTGTCCTTTCTTGACATTAAATTCGAAAGAATAGCTGATGGATCCTTACGAAGGTCAATTTATAGAAAGCCAACATGGAGCGGCCAATATTTGCATTTTAACAGTTTTCAACCAATTCAGCATAAACGTGCCCTTGTGAAGACCCTTTTCTATAGAGCTCGACGTATTTGTTCACCGGAAACCCTGCACTATGAACTCGGATTTCTAGAGAAAACACTGAAAAGCAATGGGTACCCAATAGAATTCATAAAATTCCATGGGAAGCCTCCTTCCAACAGAATAGAGACGATGAGCGTCCCCAAAAAGCCAGTATTTCTTAGGTTACCCTTCAAAGGTGACCTTTTGCTTGCTCAGTCCACTAATCGGCTAAAATCTGCCATAAAAAGGACATTCTTCGCAGCTGATTTACATGTACTAACATCCACTCAATCATTGCCATTACCATCTCTGAAAAAGCCGACCTCAATTCTCAGCAGTTCGCATTGCATTTATAAATTTCAGTGTAGTTGCAGTGACTTCTACCTTGGAAGAACTGACAGGAATTTGCAGGCGCGCATAGCAGAGCATGTACCCAAGTGGTTAGTCAACAAGATGTCCCAATCAACAGATACATTGGTGGCGTGCTACCGAAACCCTCTTTCCTCCATCGCCAAGCACCTAATGACATCTGGTCACAAAGTCGACCCTTCATTGGCCTTTTCAGTTCTTACCCGCCACACAAAACCACATATGTTAAAGATTGTAGAGGCTTTACTTATATGTCGCCTCAATCCATCATTATGTGTACAAAAACAATTGGCGATTTCACTGAAATTGCCTTGGACATAACGTTTTCTGATTTTATTTTTATTGTTTATTATCCTTGACGCAACTTTAATTTCAATTTATTCATGCATGTTTTATGACTGATGAAA
>NW_026076368.1:0-1292 GCF_014885135.2 Alexandromys fortis
ATATGCCTGCAGGCCAGAAGAGGGCACCAGACCCCATTACAGATGGTTGTGAGCCACCATGTGGTTGCTGGGAATTGAACTCAGGACCTTTGGAAGAGCAGGCAATGCTCTTAACCTCTGAGCCATCTCTCCAGCCCTTGGGAGGAGATTTTGAGGCAGGGTTTCTCTGTGGCACTATTTGAAAGGATTAGAGGTGTGGTCTTATGGAGGAAGTGTGTCACTAGAGGTGGACTTTCAGATTTCAAAATCCCATGCCAAGCCCAGTGTGGCTCTCTTCCTGCAGCTCTGGATATAGAACTCTTAGTTACTTCTCCAGCACCATGTCTGCCTGGATGCTGCCTTGCTCCCCACCATGATGCCAATGGACTAAACCTCTGAAACTGTAAGCCAGCCCCAATTAAATGATTTTCTTTATAAGAGTTGCCATGGTCATGATGTCTCTTCACAGCAACAGAACAGTGACTAAGACACAACCAGAGGTGTGTCTCCTAGGTGATTTCAGATTCAGCCAGGTTGACGATGAAGATTAATCATGACAAGAAGCAAGCTTCCATTTTGTATCCTCCACTGGACTCAGTGCTGGTTTATAGGCAGTGCTGGTGAATTGGTGATAGTTTTCCGGCTTTGGACTGGTAAGCAAAGGGGATTAAAGCTAGACACTTTCTGCCATTGTTTTATTTTGTTTTGTTTTTCAAGACAGGGTTTCTCTGTGTAGTCCTGGCTGTCCTGGAACTCTCTTGGTAGACCAGGATGGCCTCAAACTCAGAAATTCACCTGCCTCTGCCTCCCAAGTGCTGTGATTACTTTCTAGCATTTTTGTAGATGCCACTTTTTTGATATTTGAAGAGTCCTTCCTCTTTCTCAGTGTTTTGATGGTTCCACCATCTATACCACCCTGAGCTCTTGTTGAAGGCCTTAGACCTGCAGCATCTTGTGCTTTCCTGCCTTGCCTATAGATTCCCAACTTGGTCTTGGTTATAGCCATGTGGGAGGGTCCTGAGAGAGTACATAGACCATGTAATCCTCAAAAGAATATGGAGGTATCACATAGCCAAGTGAGGGAGGGGTAGAAGTGATACTGTGACACCAGCTTAATTTTTTAATTAATTTATTTTTAAAGATATATTTATTTGTGTATATGAGTACTCTATTTGCATGTATGCCTGCAGGACAGAATATTCCATTATAGACAGTTGTGAGCTGCCATATGGGTGCTGGGACTTGAACTCAGGACCTCTGAAAGAGCAGCCTGTGCTCTTAACTTCTGAGCCATCTTTCCAGCCCTATTTATT
>NW_026076369.1:0-1290 GCF_014885135.2 Alexandromys fortis
TGGTAAGCCAGCTCATGGGCTACACAGAATATTAGAAATGGGTTAGAACAATATGTAAGAGCTAGCCAATAAGAGGCTACAGATAATGGGCCAGGCAGTGTTTGAAAGAATACAGTTTCCGTGTAATTATTTCTGGGCATAAGCCTGCCATGCAGGCGGCCGGGTGCCGGGGACGCAGCCTCGCCGCTCCTACTTCAACACTTGTGTCTTTCACTAGACTGACATTTGCACTGATAGCACAAAACAATGGTAAGTAAACAGCTGTTTCACTCAGAGCCAGACAGCATCACTACGGCCTTCCCCACCTACTGGTGCCTTGAAATAAGCACCAGTCGCACTAAAAATGTCCTTGAGAAGCAAGTAATAATATAATAGTCATTCATTTTTGGTAAATCTCAGCTCTCCCGCACGCGTCACTTGAATCCAGTGACGAGATGGAAACACCCATGAAACGCTTCCTGGTGCACGGCTAAGTGTATCTGCCCCAAATATTACGCTGACCTGTGAGCAATGAGCTAAGTTTGTCTTTTTCATGGAATATTTTTCTATAAAAATTTGACTGACAGACAAACTTCAGGCTCAGGTGTTCAGCACACATTTTCCTCCAACATGGATTAAGGACGACCATTGTTTCAGGGCAAACAACCGACAGCATTTGTTGCCAATCACGTCGCTCAACCTTAAAAGAAAAGCTCACTATCTGAGGAAAATTGTATCTGCCACCCTGGGTTTGACAGCTTCTCAATACTTAAAAAAACCTTCCCGATGCAATCCGTGGTGATAATAGCAAGTGTGACTTTTCTGAAAATCATATAGTGAAATATGGTGCCATTTGGAAGACCTGGGTACTCCATGAAACAATGCTTGTAATGAACCATGCTTGTACAGAACCATGTATGGATAACAGATCCATTTATAGCAACTAAGTATAAACGACACATGTATAATGTGTATGAAGGCGACATGATGAAACCAAATAATTTCCATCCCAACCTAAAGGATTAATATGAGTAAGGAAGCTATTAACAATAAGGCACAAACTAAAACAGACTACAACCTGACAAAGCCGAAACGCTCATTAATATTAAATTTCTTGATGTAGTATCAAAAAGAATTCTATTTAGAAAAAAAAAAGGGGCCATTAAAATACCATTGCCTGGGTTTTTGATCCTACTGCACCTATTGGTTTTGTGGGAGCCTAGGCAGTTTGGATGCTCACCTTACTAGACCTGGATGGAGGTGGGTGGTCCTTGGACTTCCCACAGGGCAGGGAACCCTGATTGTTCTTTG
>NW_026076370.1:0-1230 GCF_014885135.2 Alexandromys fortis
CCTGAGTTCAATTCCCAGCAACCACATGGTGGCTCACAGCCATCTGTAAGGAGGTCTGGTGCCCTCTTCTGGCCTGCAGACATACACGCAGACAGAACATTGTATACATAATAAATAAATAAATATTTTTAAAAAAGAATTTAAAAGTAAGTATAAATATTTTAAGACAATCTTGATACAAAATTATTAGAAAATAGATCATATAAGCCCAGTGGTGGTGGCACATGCCTTTAATCCCAACACTCAGGAGTCATAGACAGGTGGATGTCTGTGAGTTCCAGGCCAGCCTGGTCTACCAAGTGAGTTCCAAGACAGGCTCCAAAGCTACAGAGAAACCCTATGTCAAAAAAAAAATGAAAAAAAAAAAAAGAAAAGGAAAAAGGAAAAGCAAGTAGATCATAGACCTATGCAGTTTGTGAAAACAAAAATTAGCATGAGAGAAAATCTTGATGGCCCTTAGGTATGGTGTTGACTTTTTGCTTGTATTCTTTTGAGATTGACATTTATTCACTTGTTTAATGTATGTTGGTGTTTCACCTACATGTATGTGCACCATGTGCCTGCAGTGACCATAGAGGCAAGAAGAGAGCATTGAATCACTTTGGAACAGACCATAGTGAGCTAGCTGCAATGTCGGTGCTCAGAATCAAATGTAGGCCTTCTTGAAGAGCAACCAGTGTTCTTATTGGCCGAGCCATCTCTCTAGCCCTGCTACTGAAGTTTTAGATGGAAAGCAATCCATGAAAGATCTAATTGATAAAATGGATTTCACTGAAGCTAAAATGTCAGTTCTGACTGAGTCTGAAATCACAGGATTGTAATCTCAGCTACTTAGAAGGCTGAGGAGTGGGCGGTGGTGGCGCATGCCTTTATTCCCAGCACTCAGGAGGCAGAGGCAGGTGGATCTCTGTGAATTTGAAGTCAGACTGGTCTACAAGAGCTAGTTCCAGGTCAGGCTCCAAAGCTACAGAGGAACCCTGTCTCGAAGAACAAAACAAAAACAAACAACAACAACAAAACAAAAATAAAGGCTGAGGCAGGAGGGTCCTGTTCAAGCAATTTCAGAAGACCGTGTATAATTCATGATCTTAGAGAAGCTAAATAAGAAGGAGAACCCAAAGAAAAACATATAGGCATCCTCCCGAATATTAACCTTCATCAGGCGACGAAAGGAGACAGAGACAGAGACAGAGACCCACATTGGAGCACCGGACTGAAATCTCAAGCTCC
>NW_026076372.1:0-1250 GCF_014885135.2 Alexandromys fortis
TTTAAACAGAGGTAGAAGCATGCATGCATACAGTATTCAATATAATTTAACTTTGTATCCATACACAAAAATCTATGCCAATGTAATTATCTATAAACAATAACTCACAAATACCAATCTACTATCCCATCATCCAATTTTTCCTCTTTTTTTTCCAAAAAAGATACCTGAGCTTATAAAATTCCTCCCCCAACCCTCAACCATATACTAATTATAATCAATGCCTAAATAATGTCCCTAAACCCAAGGACAAACTTTGCTGGGAGAGGGGCGTGTGTGCTGTGCAGTCAATAGCATTCCTTCCCCCTGCTGCTCGTCATTGCAGTAGAAAGCAGTTTCTCCTCACAGTCTTTTGGCAGTAGAGTGCTGGGGGTGGGAGGGTGACTTCATGGAATTGAGAACCTAGTTGTTCTGGAGTAAGGTTGGAATAAGCAGCTAAGAAAGCCAGACTTTGTTCACATTTAAAAAAAAATTATTTTCACAGATTATTCTTTCTGAAGATATCCCCTCTACAATGAATATGGAATTCTTAATTTTTTTGACAACTAGGTCTCACTCTATATCATAGTCTTCTTAGAAATTTAAGGCTGCCCTCAAATTTATCATCTTTTTGCCTCAGTCTCCCAAGTGCCAGGATTATAGGCATATGAACCAACAACACACCTGGCTTTTAAGTTTTTTTTTTTAATTTTTAATTTTTCTATGTTTTTAAATTTTTATTTATTTCTATGTATATGGGCATTTTGTCAGCACACATATCTGTGCACCATGCGTATGGAGTGCTACAGAGGCCAGGAGAAGGACCTGAATCATTTTCAATCTCCATGAGGAATGAATGAGAATTTCCGCTGTCCTGCATGCTCATTAGCATTGCAGATTTGGGTCATTTTACTAGGTCTTCATGTGTCCCTTGCTTTAATTACATCTCCCAGACAGCAGAGGGTATATTTTCGATAATCTTTTCATTGCACTGTTTCCCATCTGTGTCTTGGTGACAAGTCTGCTCACATCTTTCACTGAATTTTAATTGAGTTGTTTGTTGGTGATTGGTTTTATAAGTGTTTTGTATATTCTAGACAGCAATTCTTTACACTTGTGTCCTCTGCATTTTTTTTTGTTGTTTTTTTGTTTTTTGAGACAGGGTTTTTCTGTGGCTATGGAGCCTGTCCTGGAACTAGCTCTTGTAGACCAGGCTGGTCTCGAACTCACAGAGATCCGCCTGCCTCTGCCTCCCGAGTGCTGGGATTAAA
>NW_026076373.1:0-1290 GCF_014885135.2 Alexandromys fortis
AACCTGGAAACAACCTAGATGTCCTTCAATGGAAGAATGGATGAAGAAAGTGTGGAATATATACACATTAGAATACTACTCAGCGGTAAAAAACAATGACTTCTCGAATTTTGCATGCAAATGGATGGAAATAGAAAACACTATTTTCAAGAATTTTTAAAAAAGCATGTTATAGGACTGGGGAGATAGCTCAGTCTGAAAATGCTTGTCTTACCAAATACAAGAACCTGAGTTCAATACCTGCAATCCACATAGTAAGTTAGGGTGTGGTGGCGTGTACTTGGAATTTCAGCACCATAGAAGCAGAGGCAGCAAGATAGATAGACTTTCTGGCTAGCTAACTTAGCCTACTTAGTGAGGTACAAGACAGAGAGACCACTGATCCTGTTTCAGATATAGAAATTACATATGGCTCCAAAGGAATGGAACTTTAGGCTGTGCTCACACATGCATGGTACACATACCCTGGACACACACATTCATCTGAATCGGAGTGACTATCTGTATTCAATATAAAAAAATCACATTTATATGTTAAGATATGTGTGTGCATTTTTATATTCTACTGTGCAGAAAAATCTAGTAATTCTGTAAAATTTCATCAAGTAAGTGTGGTTACATAACATAAGACAATGTTTTCTACCCACAGACATTTTATGAATTAAAATAATTGATGCATATCATCTTTTAAATGAGGCTATAATGTTCCACCAATACAACTTTATCTTGTGTTAAGTGAACCCTGCTGATGTAGGTGACCCTCTAATTTTAATTATTGTAAATAAAGCTGTGATGTCCCCAGAACCATGCCTTGGAAAAGGGACCCTCACTCATTTTTAAGGAAACATTGCTATAAGCATATTTCTCAGTCAAAAAGTGTTTACTCTCCCACCTCCTCCTTACTGTCTCTTTCTTCCTCCCTTTAACTTTGAACCATGTAACTAAATTCAACTGACTCTTATACAGTCATTCAATCTTTGTAAAGACACTAGATTTGAAAATAAACAAAAATAAAAAAGTCTCTCCAAATAGGGTCAAGTAAAGTACCCACCTCAACACACACACACACACACACACACACACACACACACCCTTACTATTCCTATATTGTCCAATGTACCAGGATCTCCAGCATCCACTACTTGGTGCTCATTATCTTTTGTTCTTGTTTTTTTATGTACAGACAAATGGATTTCTTTTCTGTCTTTTATTTTCCCGAAGGGGGAAAAGATTGGAATACAGAATTTTTGTTTGATATAGGCAGTACCATTTATTTCAGATTTCCACTTG
>NW_026076374.1:0-1277 GCF_014885135.2 Alexandromys fortis
GCAGGTTAAGATCCTCCCTGGTAAGCCAGCTCGTGGGCTACACAGAATATTAGAAATGGGTTAGAACAATATGTAAGAGCTAGCCAATAAGAGGCTACAGATAACGGGCGAAATGAGTGTATGTCCTGCATCCTATTTGCTAAAGCTCACTCTCCTTGACATCATATTCAAGCTGTTTCATTTAGGTGGTATTTTCTACGTCTTCTAACTGTAATGTGATGCTACATTTTTTCTGTTTGTAATTGATAAGCATTATGTCAAGAATGACATAAGAGTTTCCATGTCTATGCTGGGAACCAAACCTAGGTTCATACAAGAACAACTTTTAACTTCTGAGCCACCTCTCCAGCCCTAATAAAATATTTTAAATACCAATTTTTACTTGTATGCCCTTACTTCTTCCCTAACATATAATACAAAGGTCATTAAGTGGAATGGAATAAGGAAGGGACCCACACTAGAAAAAGAAAGTGGTATGAGGATTTATGGAAAAATAGTGATTACTAAACAGGAGAAGGTAGAATGTACAGGCTAACTATACTCAGGAAAAATGAATAATAACTAAATGAAGGATAATGGGATTCAAGTTTGTCACTAGGAAAGGAATCTGTAACAGTTTAAACTATATTATGTGATCAATAGGCCATAAAATATTCCACTTATTAAAATTTTTATGTATTTGTTTTTATATTATTTTTCTATTTTTTCCATGACCATCATTTATCCTGATGATTACATTGTCCTTGATTCCTCTCAGGGTATGGGTCTCCAGTTGTGCCAGTCTTCAGATGGTCACTCCCCCAATTTCTGCACCATCTTTTGCCCAACACATCTTATAGACAACAAAAATTGCAGGTCAAAGGATTTGTGGTTACATTGGGTTCCACAACTTACACTGGATATCTTGCTTGGTTACAGAAAATGGCTGGAAATATCCATATCCCCCATTCCTAAGAATTTTAGCTATGATCAACCTAATGTATTCCCTGGAGTTTTCATTGCCATATGTTTTTGTTTAATTTTTTTATTCATTTTATATATCAACCTCAGTTCCCTTTTTCCTTCTATTAACTTTATCACCCCATCTCCCCTTACCCCAACCTTATAGACTCCACATAAATGGTAAGGCCTCCCATAGAAAGTCAACAAAGTCAAGTTGAGGAAGGACCAAGCTCCCCACACACACATCAAAGCTGAGCAAGGCTTTCCAGCACAGGGAATAGGCTCCAAAAAGACAGTTAATATACAAGGGATAGATCTTTGTCCCACTTCCAGGG
>NW_026076375.1:0-1283 GCF_014885135.2 Alexandromys fortis
AGAGGTCAGAGAGGCCCCTCAGCACAGCATGGAGTACAGGGACCCTCAGTCGATGATGGTCTCCTGGCTGGCAGTCTCTTTACCTCTCCCCACCAGGGTGCGTGTGTCCCATTTCTTCCTTTAGCAACCATAATGCTGACCTCTGGATCTAGGTTACAGCAACAGAGAGTCCTGAGTGAGGGTGGCCATGCTTCTTCCAGACAACCAGCAGAGGTGTGCTGGGAAATAAGTCAGGAGGAAAGTATGCGGCATGGCTGGGCTAAGCCCTGGAGAATGAGAGGAAGCCTCTGTATTTGAAATGGCAAATAGTGGGGGTGTCGTGCGTGGCTTTTGTAAAGAATCAATGCCTCTGGAGCTGTCCTTCGCCAAGATCCAAAGGCAGTCAAGCCCAGTGGCTCTTCTTCTCTGCAGGGGGCACATCTCAGCACTCCAGAAATCACAGGCAGCACCAAACCATACAGCTATCACCCCCTCCTTTCCACACCTCTCTCGTGAAGAAGCATTTGCATAGTAAGTGCAGTAAGAGTTGACGGTAACTTCTAATAAAGCAGTTGTTAACAGCAATCATGATCAGAATGATGGCTAAGATGTGTACAGCATAGGCCTTTAATCCCAGCTACGCAGAAGCTGAAGCAAGAGGATTGCGAATTCTAGAACCACTCCAAGCCTGTGCAGTTTAGTGATACTCTGCTCTAAAATTTCAAAATCTAAACTAAAAGCAGTCTGGGAATATAGTCCATCAGTAAAGTAGAGGCCTGGTATAAATATCTTAATCCTTAGTCTAAAAGGGGAGGAGTGATGTCAAACAGAATAAAGATTATTTGAACACTAACATCAAGAAATCGGTAACCTAGGTGGCTGTTGAATAACTACCAATAAGGTCATGCCTACAAAATGGGGAAGCTGAAAAAGGAAGATTCCCGTTCCAGGCAGAACAGACTGGGATCGAATGCAGTTTCGAGACACCACTTACAATAGCATGCAACTAAAAATCTGTAAATTACTCATATATGGACTTTCATTCAATATTTTCAGACCCCAGTTTCAGAAATCAAAGTTCAGTTAAGGGAGGACCACTGTGTAGTAATTCGTGGACTATGTTGGCTGTGAGGAGCCAGAGAACAAAGCTCTCGTAGTAGCTGTGATGGGGAGTGAGGCAGGGATGGGGACACAGTGAGGGGCCTGATCCTGACATGGTGTGGCAGGGATGGGAAGAAGCCAGCCTGAGGCATTGTTGAGGCAGAATGACAAGCTAACTAGATATACAAATGAACAGAAGCCAA
>NW_026076376.1:0-1196 GCF_014885135.2 Alexandromys fortis
TAACCCTAACCCTAACCCTAACACTAACCCTAACCCTAACCCTAACTTTAACCCTAACCTAACCCTAACACTAACCCTAACCCTAACTTTAACCATAACCTAAACCTAACACTAAACCTAATCCTAACCCTAGCCTAACTCTAACCCTAAACATAACCCTAAACCTAACCCTAACTTTAACCCTAACCCTAACCCTAAAACTAACCCTAATCCTAACCCTAACTCTAAATCTAACCCGAACCGTAAACCTAAACATAACCCTAACCAAAACAATAACACGACCCCTAACACTAACCCTAAACCTAACCCTCACCCTCACTCTAACCCTAACAGTAACCCAAACCCTAATCCTAACCCTAAACCTAACCCTAAGCCTAAACCTAACCCTAAATCTAACCCTCTCATTAACCCTAACCCTAACCGTAACTCTAATCCTAACACTAACACTAACCCTAACCCTAACCCTAACACTAACCCTAACACTAACCCAACCCTAACCCTCACCCTCACTCTAACCCTAACACTAACCCATACCCTAACCCAAACCCTAAACCTAAACCTAACCCTAACACTAACCTAAACCCTAACTCTAACCCTAATCCTAACTTTAACCCTAACCCTAACCCTAAACATAACCCTAACTTTAACCCTAACCCTGTCCCTAACGCTAACCCTAAACCTCACCGTCACCCTAACCCTCACCCGCACCCTAACCGTAACCCTAACCCTAGCCCAAACCCTAACCTTAACCCTAATTCTAACCCTAACTTTAACCCTAACCCTAAACCTAACCCTAACCCTAATTCTAACTGTAACCCTAACCCTAACTTTAACCCTAAACCTAACCCTAACCCTAACCCTAATCGTAACACTAACCCTAAATTTAACCCTAACCCTAAACCTAACACTAACCCTAATCCTAACCCTAACCCTGACCCTAACCCTAATTTTACCCTAACCATAATCCTAACCCTAACCCTAATCCTAACACTACCTTTAACCCTAAACCTAACCCTAGCCTAAACCCTAACACTAACCCTAACTCTAACCCTATCGCTAACCCTAACTATAACCCTAATCCTAACCCTAAACCTAACTCTAACCCTAAACGTAACCCTAACCCTAACCCTAACAATAACCCTAACCCTCACCCTCACTCTAACCCTAACACTAACCAAACCCTAACCAAACCCTAA
>NW_026076377.1:0-1286 GCF_014885135.2 Alexandromys fortis
TTCTTTCTAAGCCTCCTGAGCCCAACCCATTCCATCCCCACCTCTGACCTCTACCTGCTTCATAACCTCAGGCATGAATCACAGTGAGTATGAAGTCCCCAGCAACCTAGGCTGGTGGAGCCAACAGGGAGCAAGGAAGGAATGGCTATTGGGAGATGCTTCCCAGGAGCATGCTCCCCTTTGTCTGAGCTGAGACTTTCACCAGCATCTTTTTGTACAGATAACAAATGAAAGACAAGAATATAATGATATTTTATTTATGTTTTAATAAATAAAGCTTGCCTGAATATTAGGAGGGCAAAGCTAAACCACTAGAGGTCAGGCAGTGGTAACACACACCTCTAATCCCAGGATCTGGAAAGAGAGAGGCTGATGGATCTCTGTAAATTCAAGGCCACCCTGGGCTACCCAAGATCAGTACAAAAAAAAAAAATCCAGATGGTGGTAGGTTACACCTTTAATACCAGTACTAGGGAGTCACACCTTTAATCCCACACTAGAGGGAATATAAAATGGGAAGAGAGATGGGCTTAGTCTGCTTAGTCTACGGGTCACCCAGCCTTGATAGAGGTGAGACTTCTCTAGTGGCTTGGCTTCTTTGCTCTTCTGGTTTTCAGGTTAAACCCCAATCTGTCTCTGGGTTTTTATTGTTGATGCTCCACGAGAGTTCAAGGACTTGCTGCAGCACATTCATCCTTGAAATTCACCTTCCATGCTGTACTGTCTGGAGTCCTCCTTAGGTTTGAGTCCTTGCCATGTGAATTCCATAGCAGTAACTGGCAGAGTATAAAGGACTGGATACTCAGGCTTAGCTGTGATGGGGTTGCAGTGGTCAGAGACCCCAAGCTGAGGAACAGGCAGCAGAATTGCCTTGTTGGACAGGAATGGTGGTTGTTTAGGAGAATTGACACTCTATTAAACAAGTAGACACTGAAATATTTGGACAAAAGGTGTGGTACGCAGAACCTTGCCATTTCAAAGGCCAGAAGCCCACAGAGCCTTTCTTCTCCCCTCTCCAAGTCTAATTCGTTGTCAAGTACTATGGTTAGTGTTTTTCACATGTACACCTAAAGCTTTCCTCTGAATTGTTTATACATTTGGATTTTTCCCTGTCCCCACAAATGTGTTGGTTACCAGTTAAGTAGTTTGCCTTTTTTCCATCCTCTATGAGCTTTGAGATCTTAAAAAATAAAGCTGGGCGGTGGTGGCGCACGCCTTTAATCCCAGCACTTGGAAGGCAGAGGCAGGCGATCTCTGTGAGTTCAAGGCCAGCCTGGTCTACAAGA
>NW_026076378.1:0-1286 GCF_014885135.2 Alexandromys fortis
AACCCTGAATTCTAAGCCAGCCTGAGTTATACAGGGAGCTTCAGATCAGCTTGGGTGATATAGCAAGACCGTGTTTCCTACACACACACACACACAGACACACACACACACACACACACACACACAAGTACCACAAAACAAAGTAGATTTTGTTCTTAATACCATCAAAACAAGTTCCATATTTCAAGAATGTATTTAGTGCTCCGCTGTGAGTCTCTGCTTGTTTTCATCAGTTGCTGGATGAAGGTTCTATGGTGACATTTAATATATTCATCAGTCAGACTATAGGGCAAAGCCAACTCGGGCACCCTCCCCTCTATTGCTTAGGGTCTAAGTTGGGGTCATTCTTGTGGACTCCTGGGAATTTCTCTAGAGCCAGGTTTCTTGATAGCCTTATAATGACTCCCTCAATCAAAGTATCTTTCCTTGCTCTCATCTCTGTCCTTCCTTCATCTCATAAACTATCTCTTTCCCTCAAGTTCTCCTCCCCACTCCCCTTCTCTCCTCTTCTTCCTCTTCTGCCCTCCCTTCTCCTCTCATCCCCATGTTCGCAATTTTGTCAGGGGATCTTATCTATTTCCCCTTCCCACGTGGATCTATGTGTTTTCCTTAGGGTTCATCTTGTTACTTAACTTCTCTAGGATCATGAACTATAGGCTCAATATCCTTTGCTTTACAGCTAGTATCCACTTATGAGTGAGTATATACCATGTTCATCTTTCTGAGTCTGGATTACCTTACTCAGGATTTTTTTTTTCTAGTTTCATCCCTTTGAATGCAAATTTCAAGATGCCGGTTTTTCACTGCTAAGTAGTACTCCACTGTGTAAACGTACCATATTTTCTTTTTCGGTTGAGGAGCATCTATGTTGTTTCCAGGTTCTGCCTATTACAAATAGTGCTGCTATGAACTTAGTTGAACAAATGTTATTTTTGGGAGCACTGGGCTGAGCTCCCGAAGTCCAGTTGAAGAGTGGGGGGAGTGAAAATATGAGCAAAAAGGTCAAGACAATTATGGGGACACCCACTGAGATAGTCTACCTGAGCTAATGGGAGCTCACCAATTCCAGCCACACAGGGAAGGAGCCAGCATGGGACCAAACAAGTCCCTCTGAATGTGGTTGACATTTGCATGGCTGGAGCAGACTGAGGGGCCACTGGCAGTGGCACCAGGATTTAGACCTACTGCTTGTACTGGCTTTTTGGGAACCTATTCTTTTTGGATGGATACCTTGCTCAGCCTAGACATAAAAGGGAGGGCCTTGCACCTTCCCCACAGCAATGAGC
>NW_026076379.1:0-1236 GCF_014885135.2 Alexandromys fortis
CTTCCTTCCTTCCTTCCTTCCTTCCTTCCTTCCTTTCTTTCTTTATTTATTTTTTTGGTTTTCCGAGACAGGGTTTCTCTGTGGCTTCGGAGCCTGTCCTGGAAATAGCTCTTGTAGACCAGGCTGGTCTCGAACTCATGGAGATCCGCCTGCCTCTGCCTCCCGAGTGCTGGGATTAAAGGCCTGCGCCACCATCGCCTGGCGAAATATATTTTCAAATGTTCTTTTTTTTTTGTATTTAAATACAAATTTGTGAGTAATAATTATTCTTGCCACTTTACTTCAGTCTTGACTTTTGTTACTGTGTTGTTTTGCTTGATATGTGTTTGAATGAAAGAATTTCAACTAAGTTTTAGGAGAAATGATACTTAAATTGCTGCAATTCATGAACACCCACTCCTGACACTAAGAATGAAGCCCTCTCTCTTTCTATCTATTGCTCTCTGTGCATATATGCATATATATGATACGATTTTGAAAGATACACAATTAGTGTATATTTTACATATAAATTTTGAAATCTGTTAGAAAAAGTAGAGAGCACACTATTAGTAGTAATTGAATTGGGAGGTAACTTGAGGACATAAGAAATGCAAATCTATTGACATTACATCTTAACTGGTAAGGAAAGGACAATCAAACATTAGGAATTGTTCATTCCTGTTGTCACCAACACTCAGTAGTTCTGCACATTCATTCAGGAAGCTGTTGTTGTTACTCCCTGCACACAGTGCTCAGTAGAGTACAATTAACTTGGCCCTCGCATTTGCTGAGCAGATGACTTGATTAGACTGAAATCAGGCAGAAAATGTCCTCTTCTGGCCATTCAAGTGAATCAGTAAAATTATGGTGTACGAAAACTAATTCTATGCATTTGGCCATCAGAAATGCCACTTTCTGTAAGTCAAGCCTTCACTTAGTGTGAAATTAGTTTGTTTTATTGTCTTTCACATGATGTTTATTTGAGCTAATTCACTTAAGTATATGAATTAGTGATGTGTTTAGATAGTTTCAAACAGTCAAACTGATTATCTACTTGTGCTTAAATATTTTATCATTAATTTTTATAGCTTCATCATACCTGAATTCTGAATTTACATAATTTATTCTCCTCTTTCCTCCTCCCATTCTTTTCATAAATTCATGTTTCTCTCAAATTCATGACCTAGTCTTTAATAATTATTGTGTGTGTGCTTACAAATAAAAGTTGCATAGTCTATTCAATGTTTCTCATAT
>NW_026076380.1:0-1282 GCF_014885135.2 Alexandromys fortis
AGAGAGAGAGAGAGAGAGAGAGAGAGAGAGAGAGAGAGAGAGAGAGAGAGAGCGAGCAGTAGAGGCTAAGTCCTAGGATGCTAGAATCTGGCACAGTTTAGTGAGATCCCATATTTGCTCTTGGTGCTCTTAAGCAAAACCCTTCACTTTTGCAGGCTTCAGTTTCCTTGCCTATCTGCAAAGCACTTGGCTTTTGGAGGTGCTCTGCGATGCTCTAGGGGGTCTCTCTTAGAGCAGAGTTGTGTATGCAAGGATGGGGCAAAGGTGAGCACGCTTCAGCCATGGCACTTCTGTTATTACCACCATTTATTATTGTATAGTCATGAGGCTTCTGCCTCCTCCTCCCAAGTGCTGGGACCCCAGAAGTGCCACGACACATGCAGCCCTTCTGCTATCATGTGTCTGTATGTTGATGCATTCAAAACTACACAGAAGGCTCCAAAGTTAAACGTAGCTCTGGAGCCCATCGACTAGGTGATCTCTATTTCCCCCTCTGGGGTGCTGCCACGCAGTGCAAAGAGTGGGTCAAATACAGACCAGAGGTCGTGCAGACTCTTACCCTCTCAGTTCTCTAAGTGGACCCCAATCTGCAGACTCAGCAGAGAAAACGAGCAGTAAGCACGGCATGAGGCCAGTTGGAGGAGGATTCCTAGGAGTTTTCAACATCCCATGCAGATTCCTAACTCTCATGGCAGACTCAAAGAGACCAGAGACCTGATGGGCAGAGGAGCTAGGTCACCACTTACCGGAAGGGACAGTGATCAAAGCAACAGCTAATAAAAGCAAGCAGGACAGAATAGGGGCTGCAGAGGATGGGGAGCGGGGGAGCTGTGAACTATGTGAAAAGCCCACACACACTGAAGACGACAGACAGGACACACTCTTAATATCATGCACCTTAGGGAACTGAACTTTCTCCTGGAAAGGCAAGGAAACATGAGGAAAGCCAGATAAATGAGGGTGGCCATAGGACGCTGGCTGCTTTTCTCTGAGTTTCTTGAGGCTGGGGCAAAAGAAGTAGCCTCAAACTGGGTCTGAAGTGTACTTGGGGTAGGAGGACCCTTGCATTTTTCTCCTCTAGCCTCAGCATCTACTACTCAAACATCTGCCTCCTGGGTTACAATTCTGTCCTGCTTACCAAGCTACTCTGCAGCCTCCATCCATCTCCCACTGCTTCCTCCCCTCATTGGCTCAGCTCCACCATTCGCAGCACCATTCTCTCAAGTCACCGGCTCTGATGGCAGTCAGTTCCTACGCCCCCCCCCCCCCCCCCCCCCCCCCC
>NW_026076381.1:0-1290 GCF_014885135.2 Alexandromys fortis
TTTTCGAGACAGGGTTTCTCTGTAGCTTTTTTGGTTCCTGTCCTGGAACTAGCTCTTGTAGACCAGGCTGGCCTCGAACTCACAGAGATCCACCTGCCTCTGCCTCCCAAGTGCTGGAATTAAATGCGTGCGCCACCACCGCCTGGCCATGATACCTTTCTTATCTCAAAACAATTAGCAAACAACAAAAAGATTAAATATAATTCAAAAATCAAATAAAATTTATACTTAAACATCAATTTCTGCTACAAAGTTGTTCTCTAACCTATATGCGTAAGTTGAAAATATCTTCTTCTTAAAGCTAGAATTTTTTACTTAAAATATTACCTTGTACAAAATAGTGTATTATTTTTCTTTATCCTCAACATTAGAAGGAATGCACTATCCTTTCTGTTCATAAAGAAAAACATAATTTGGTCAGAATTTGAAAGAAGTAAAACAAATTTGGAATTGTGTCCCCTTTCTTTGAATCTAATGTTCTGTTTTGCTAACATGCCACAAGTGAAGTGAGATACTGCTTTTTCTTATGAGATAGTTCTTAGATTCTGCTTTAAGTATTGTCCAGAATGAAACTCAAAAGCCATTACTGCTATTCTTCTCAGATTTCTTTGTTATCAGAGAAGTAAGAAAGATAACTATGAGTCCAACAAGTAAAATCAGAATTTTCCTAGTGGGGGGCATTTTGTAACACCATTAATCTGCCTCATTCATTTTACAAATTGAAACTTAAATGGAACTGGAGAGTTTTCTCTTGGACATAAACCATGTATGAACTTTTCTGTTTGTGCTTTTAAGAGTATAGAAAACATCGCCTCATCGGTGCTTGGAAAGTCGGTCTTTGTTAACTGGCCCCATCTGGAAGAAGCTAGAGTTGTCGCAGTATCAGATGGTGAAACTAAGTAAGATACAATTCATGGTTTCTCTAACATATTTACTTTGCTGTTTGAAAACCTTCATTTTTTTTTTTTTTACGTTTTTTTTTTCTTCTTCTTTGTTTTCTATGTGTATCCCTGACTGTCCTGGACCTCCCTCTGTAGATCAGGCTGTCCTCAAACTCACAGAGATCCACCTGCCTCTGCCTCCTGAGTGCTAGGATTTTTTTTAAAGATTTATTTATTTATTATGTTTACAACATTCTGCCTCAATGTATGCCCGCACACCAGAGAAAGGCGCCAGATCTCAGTACAGATGGTTGTGAGCCACCATGTGGTTGCTGGGAATTGAACTCAGGACCTCTGGAAGAGCAGCCAGTGCTCGCTCTTAACCTCTGAGCCATCTCTCCAGCCCCCC
>NW_026076382.1:0-1245 GCF_014885135.2 Alexandromys fortis
CCCATTCAGTGGGCCTGGGTTGGTTCTATGCACGTTTCATCACTGTCAATCCAGAGTCAGTGAGCACCCACTAGTTCAAGTCAGCTGTTTCTGTGGGTGTGTCCATCATGGTCACTATTTGTTCATATTTATTACTCCTCCCTCCCTCTTTTTAACTGAACTCTGGGAGCTCAGCCCAGTGCTCCATTGTGGATCTCTTTACCTGCTTCTCTCAGTTGCTGGATGAAGGGTCTAGGATGGCAATTAAGATAGTCATCAATTTGATTACAGGGCAAAGGCTAGTTCAGGTATACTCTGCACTATTGCTTAGGGTCTTAACTAGGGTCATTCTTTTGGCTTTCTGGGAATTTTCCTAGTGCTAGGTTTCCTGCTAGCCCCATGATGCCTCCCTCAAATAAGATAGCTCTTTCCTTGTTCTCCCTCTGTCATTCCCCAATCTCAACCATCTTCATGTTCTCCTTGCTCCTCTCCTCTTCCCCTCCCCCTGGCCTTCTGCCCTCCCTCCCTTTGCTCACACCCCCATGCTCCCAATTTTCTCAGGAGATCTTGTCTATTTTCTCTTCCCAAGGGGATCCATGCATGTCTCTCTTATGGTTCTCCTTGTTACCTGTTTCTCTGTGGGTAATGGCTGGTTATTCTTTGCTTTATGCCTAATATCTACTTATGATTGACTGTATACCATGTTTGCATTTCTGGGTGTGGGTTACCTCACTCAGAAGGCTTTTCTAGTTTCAAGCATTTCCCTGCAAATTTTAAGATGTCATTATTTTTCTACCACTGAGTAGTAGTACTCCATTGTCTAAATTATACAAATTTTCATTATCCATTCTCTTTTATTATTTATTGATTTTAATGAGCTCTACATTTTTCTCTGCTCCCTTCCTTGTTTCTCCCTTCCCCTCCAACCTTCTCCCATGGTTCCGAAGCTCTAAATTTACTCAGGAGATCTTGTCTTTTTCTACTTCCCATGTAGATTAGATCCATGTATGTCTCTGTTAGGATCCTCATTGTTGTCTAAGTTCTCTGGGATTGTGATTTGTAGGCTGGTTTACTTTGCTTTATGTTTAAAAAACACTTATGAGTAAGTACATGTGATAATTGTCTTTCTGTGTCTGGGTTACCTCACTCAATATGATGTTTACTAGAACCATTCATTTGCCTGCAAATTTCAAGAAATCAGGCTAGTCCAGTCATAGGATCTGGTGGTGGTGGGTGGCTGTTAGTTTTATTCTGTTAAATAGTCAT
>NW_026076384.1:0-1286 GCF_014885135.2 Alexandromys fortis
GTTCAATTCCCAGCAACCACATGGTGGCTCACAACCATCTGTAATGGGGTCTGGTGCCCTCTTCTGGCCTGCAGGCAAACACACAGACAGAATATTGTATATGTAATAAATAAATAAATGTTAAAAAAAATTAAAAAAAAAAAAGAAGTGTGTCACTGAAGGTGGGCTTTGAGGTTTCAATGCTCAAGCCAGGTCCAATGTCTTTCTCTGCTGCCGGTGGATGTAGGTATAGAACTCGCAGATACTTCTCTGTGTCTGCCTGCATGCTGCCATGCTTCCCGCCATGACAGTAATGGACTAAATCTTTGAAATTGTGAGCCAGCCCCAATTAAATGCTTTCCTTTATGAGATTTTCTGTGGTCCTGGGTCTCTATACAGTAAGATAACATTGACTAAGACAGAATTGGTTTAAAAGAACCGAGATCCTATGCCCTAGGTTATATACAAGAACAGTGGAGTAGCCGGGATCTGAGCCTATAGGCTGACTAAAATGAAGAGCAGTACTTTGCTTCTGTTTTTCTTTTAGTAAAAGCATGGTCTCTTTCACTATTGTTGACCTGTCTTAGATGGAGCAGGAATTAAAGTTACAGAGAGGCACTGACTTTGGACCTCACTCTATTTCATAGACAGCACACTGGTTGGTTTATTGTCAGCTTGACACAAACTGGGGACAACTTGGAAGAAGTATCCGCAATTGAAGGTTTGCCTCCATGAGAATGGCCTGTGGCTATGTCTGTAGAGCATTTTCTTGATGGCTGATTGAGGGAACAGGGCCCAGCTCCCTATGCGCAGGATCACTCTAGGAAGGTGAACCTGGATTCTATCAGAAAGGTAGTTGTCCTCCAGGGTTTCTGCTTCAATTCCTGCCTCCAGGTTCTTTCCTTGAGTTCCCTCAAAGTCATTCTATAACCTATCAGCTAAAATAAGCCCTTTCCTCCCCAAGTTACTTTTGGTCGTGGTGTTTAATTTTTTTATTTAATTTTTATTTTTTTGTCTATTAAAGCCATTTTTATTTCTTTTTTTTTTTTAAATTTACACTTCCTCCCCTCCTCCCATTCCTCTCCTGCTCTCCCACTCTCCCTTTTCCCTTCCCCTCCCTCCTTAAAAGAGAAGACAGGGAACCCTGCCCTGTGGGAAGTCCAAGGCCCTCCCCCCTACACCCAGGCCTAGGAAGCTTTGCATCCAAATAGACTAGGGTCCCAAAAAGCCAGTACATGCAGTAGAAACAAGTCCCAGTGCCTTTATCAATGGCTTCTCAGTCAGCCCCCATTGTCAGCCACATTCAG
>NW_026076385.1:0-1240 GCF_014885135.2 Alexandromys fortis
CCACAGAGAAACCCTGTCTTGAAAAACCAAAAAAAAAAAGTAAGGGCTGGAGAGATGGCTCAGTGGTTAAGAGCATTACTTGATCTTCCAAAGGTCCTGAGTTCAATTCCCAGCAACCACATGGTGCTCATAGGCTCATAACCATCAGTAATGAGGTCTGATGCCCTCTTCTGGCCTGCAGGCATACACACAGACAGAATATTGTATGCATAATAAATAAATTAATATTTAAAAAAAACTAAAAGTAAATAAATAAAAGATAAAATACAAATTCATGTCAATGGAAATATGTCAATACTGGCTTGTAGCCCAGGCACTAGTATCTAGAAAATTTCTTTTGCAGTTTGGCCTGTTAATACTGGCCTGTAATCCCAACTACTTGGGATGCTAAGAAACTAGACTCTAAAGTTCAAGTCCTAACTGGACAATTTAGATTGATTCTGTCTCAAATTGAAATAGAAAAAAAGGACTGGAGAACTGCAGATGTAGCTAAGTTGGTAGACTTCTTTCCTACCATGCACAGAGCCCTTGGTTTGTTTCCCAGCACTGTCTAAACCAAGCACGGTAGCACACACCTGTAATCCAGTGCTGGAGAGGTGGAGGTGTGATCATCAGAATCTCCATTTCTAGGAATATTGATACTGAGACTAAATCTATTAAGAAAATAATAGAAGACTGGAAAGCATTTTTGAAATATACTTACCCAGAAAACAATGTTTTCCAAGGTTAGCCTTCTCAACACATTGAGTCTGAGGCCAGCCATCACTGCATGAAACTCCAGTTCCAAAACACACAGCTTAATGTTTCTGGGGGCAGGAATTTAATTTAGTTAGTAGAGTACTTATCTAGGATGTATGAAGCCCTAGACTCAGTCCCCACCACTAAATAAACCAGGCATAGTGCACATACTTGTAACTCTGTGTTTCTCTCTCTCTCTCTCTCTCTCTCTCTCTCTCTCTCTCTCTCTCTCTCTGTGTGTGTGTGTGTGTTAGGTGGGGTACATGCAGGAGGCTCAGGATTTGAGGCCAGCATGGGCTACAGGAGAGTGGTTCTCAAACAAAATAGAATAAAATAAAACAAAAGAAACAAAAACGAGGGCTGGAGAGATGGCTCAGTGGTTAAGAGCATTGCCTGCTCTTCCAAAGGTCCTGAGTTCAATTCCCAGCAACCATATGGTGGCTCACAACCATTTGTAATGAGGTCTGATGCCCTCTTCTGGCCAGCAGACATAAACACAGAC
>NW_026076386.1:0-1230 GCF_014885135.2 Alexandromys fortis
AATGAGCTGTGGAGTTTCCTTTGCTTGCCACATACATTCGCTGGTAAGTTAACAAACAAACAAACAAAAACCCATAAACTAAATATTTTCTGATGGTGTTCTTCTTAAAGTTGTACACTTTTTCTCTAAGGTATCTTACCTGGCATTGAACGTGCTCGTGAAACTGCCGTTTGACTCATAGCGAATAAATTATGCTTAAGAATACATCTGTGTATTCATTACTTCTTTTAGAAAGCTTTTCAGATTTATCTTACCTGTGAAGTCCCATTCCTCAACATAAACTGTAAAGGTTTGCAACCTATGTTATTCTGTTTTTACTTTAGGGAAATAAGTCAGTTTATTTTATTTTTATTATTGATTTTATTGAGCTATACATTTTCCTCTACTCCCTTCCCTTTCTCCCCCCACCTCGCCTTCAACCCACTCCCATGGTTCCCATAGTCCAAATTTATTCAGGAAACCTTGTATTCTACTTCCCATGTAGAATAGATGTCTCTCTTATGGTCCTCATTGTTGTCTAGGTTCTCTGGGAATATGATTTGCAGGCTGGTTTACTTTCCTTTATGTTTTAAAACTACTTATGACTGAGTACATGTGATAATTGTCTTTCTGTATCTGGATAACCTCACTCAAAATGATGTTTTCTAGCTCCATTCATTTGCCTGCAAACTTCAATAGATCTGGCAAATTTTGAAGAAGATTGCTTCAGGAATATGTACATTACTATTAATCATTATTTTATCCTATAATTTACGATACAATACATGAAAGATATTCTAGACAAATCATTAAGGATAATTCAATGCTTAAATAAAGTTGCCTGGAAGTGTATGCTATGAATTCCAACTGAAATATATGTAATTTCTAAGTACACAACTTTTAAAGCCTCATAATATATCATATACTTATATTCAAACCAATGAATTAAGCTTATCTTAAATTTTAAAGTAGCTTGAAAACTACTTTAAGTATTATTTCTCTTAATTTGCACATGAAAAAGTACATACAACAACTTGAGAAATCTCAAGGTCCAAATCAGGAGCAGAAGGAGAGAGAGCACAAGCAAGGAACTCAGGACCGCGAGGGGTGCACCCATACACTGAGACAAGGGGGATGTTCTATCGGGAACTCACCAAGGCCAGCTGGCCTGGATCTGAAAAAGCCTGGGATAAAACCGGTCTCGCTGAATATAGTGGACAATGAGGACTACTGAGACCTCAAGAACAATGG